>NW_020454727.1:402788-462079 GCF_003342845.1 Nothoprocta perdicaria
GCGGCGCCCGGGGCTCCGCGGCGCGGGGTCCGTGGCGGGGTCTCATCCCCCTCAGCGGGGCGCGCCTGCCGCTCGCGTGCGGGGCTCGGGCTGCCCCGGGCGGCCGGGGTTGGGGGCGCCGGGCCGGGAAGGGGGCGCCGCGACCTGGGCGCTCCTCCCGTCTCCAGCTCCCGTTGGGCGCCCGGCTCGAGCGCTCCCGGCGTTTCCAGCGTTTTCACCGATTTCCCTCCCCGGTAAACGCACCCCAAGAGTCGTGCTCACTGCCTGCTGGCTTCCATAACGCTGCAGAGGGCTCCAGTTTACTGGTTTCCTGTAAGAAATATAAACTAACGCCTTGAAGCCAAAACGATTCCCCCTTCCC
This sequence comes from Nothoprocta perdicaria, assembly GCF_003342845.1. Lineage (NCBI taxonomy): Eukaryota > Metazoa > Chordata > Aves > Tinamiformes > Tinamidae > Nothoprocta > Nothoprocta perdicaria. The sequence goes on from NW_020454727.1 coordinate 403,150, forward strand.
CGCCACCCTCCAGTTTTTGCTGCTCTGGCCAGCTGCTCAGAATAACAAGTTTGATTAAACCAAGTCATTTCAATATACCCCTTTCCTTTTAGCAATAGCTTTTTTTTTCATTCGTCATGAATGAAAAAAAAACGTTCATAACACTCTGAAAAGTTTCCTTGCTTTTGAATTGTCTCACGCCTGGGTAATACCCAGTTTGCCGGCTCTTAGCAGAGCGCAGCCTTTTATCTTTTAAGCCGCAGTAAGTTTTTTGGTTGGATGCATTCGTTTATCTAGGCAGATATTAGAAACATCTCAAAACATCCACAAACGCACACGCAGCCATCAACTGTTTCCAAGCTAAGTGCTGCTGTACGAAGGATATAAGTAAAATAAACTTTGGACTCGAAGGGCTTTATTGTTGAGGAACTGCTGCAAAAGTCTGGTGCAGTCTTGCACGAGACCATAAAAGCGAATCCCACGTGGTAGGTCTCCAACTTTGGGAACTAGAAATAACACTTCTGTGTTATGCAAATTTAAACTGATATTTRAGAAACTGTGGCATCGGTCATATTTTCTCTTACATAACACAGTACATATCTTGAGGGGAAGAAAAAGGCCTTTTCCTGTTGTTGTATCTACTATTTTGACATGTTTTCCAGTGAGTTCACTGGAAGTACTGTAGTTTTCAAGAGAAATATTTTCTTCCTCTATTGAATTGTTAGGAGTGACCTAATTCTAGTCAGGGCTGTAAGCAGAATTTCAYTGGAAGTGAGCAAACTTCCCTTTTTAATAGCTTCAAGTTCATGTTTRCTATGAAGTTATCTGCTTATTATAAAGGAGGCATTTTTACCAAGGGTTCCTTTGTGTTAAAAGGAATAAGAAAGGTTAAATGTACTAAAATGTTGAAGGATGTTCRTTCAGAATATATAAAAAGGAATGTTCATATCAATGTATAAACACCTATGAAAAATATACTTAATCCAAGCATGTGAAGGTGATTAAAATAATCGTATTCATTTTCAATAAGCGTATTTTTATGTTCTTCCTGTTCTATAAAGTTTTGGCTTTATGTGTAGGAATTGAGATATCCAAGTCACAGTATGCAAAATATATAGTAGATTTCAGCTCTCTCTGTTTAAGCCAGGCTTAAACAGGGTTGAAGAGCAAGCATGTAAAATCAGTCCTTGGTGTTAAGTAACTGTGTTGATATACCGTTGATAACTTTTTCTCGCATATTTGATCACCTTATCATTAGTCTTTCCATTGTGCCAGGCGTGTTCAACCTACACCCTTGGAGGATATGGAGAGTTAATGCTAGAGATATTTGGACAGCRTCGCTGGTTTTGTTGCTCTCCTAAGAGAACTCAGGAGGATTCGGCAAGGAGCACGAAGGTCAAGTGAATGTTTGTGGGACAGCAGTGACCTTSCTCTTGTAGCTGTCATCTTGTGGGACACCTTGGTTCTTTTGCAGTACCTGTTCACATCTGTGGTCTGATGTGACAAAAGTGGCCAAGGGAAAGTTATGAAACATGAGGCCAGCAAGGCAAATGTCAAAATAGTTCATCCAGTCCAAAGTGCCCTATGAAACCAGGCTGACTACAGGAACTAGCTTTATTAATTATCCCGCAGCCCAGAACTAGTAGTAGTGGTAGTTAACTGGTGGTGATGCAGTTGCACACCGTGAAGGGTGAATGGGCAGCTYTGTTAGGTTTATCCCTGGAGCCCTTGCTGTCTGGTGTGCTTCATCGCAGAGATGCAGTCAGGTAGGTAAATGGGTCAGAGAGGCTTAAACTTTGCTCAGCTCTGCAGGCAGAGCGCAGTGCTGGAGACGTAGCTCTCCAAGCACACTTGCGCTGGAGACGAAGCTTTTAAGCACGGCAGATTTTTGCCACCTTTGGCAGGTAAGGCAGCTCTTTGTCGTGGCTGGCAATATCAGATGAAGTTGAGAAGAGTGTCTGGTCATCAGATGAGCTCCTTCATCACTGCTGCTGGAGTGGTTTGCTCTGTGTCTTGGTGCGAATCCAGCCTGCGCAAGCTCTAGGATACTGGCCAAATTAGTGAGAGGAGCTGGYATTTGGTCTTTGGCGAGCTTCTCTGGGCGTTCTGAGAGATGAGAGGGATATGGTTGGGTGAGAGTTGGCTAAAACATGTACTTTCAGGGTAGATTTTATTCAGAATTGGCTAGCCTCTGTCCTTCCTACTTTTTTTTTCTTTTTTTTTTTTTTTTCTGAATTATGTGCTTCCTACTTTGGACAGGAACACAGTGCTCATCTGTGAGGATCTTCTACAAGCCAGTAAGATGACAAGTCAGGTTTAAGACATGGTCATGGCTTCCCTCTTCCAAACTTCTCCCCAACTTCTGGAAAAGTGAGGAGTTTACGGATTTGGGGGAATTCAATATCTTGTTTCTTTCTGGTGGGTAAAAGTAGAATACAACCAGGCTGTTCTCTGAAAACACACGATCTTTTTAGCTAAGTAGAATAATTGGTATTTGAAGGGCTCAGCGTTCCCTTGCTTTTGATTAGCAGGGGATAATTGTTTTGAATAGCTTCTTGAATTAGTATTTGGCATCTTGATTGGAAACATCCCAGAAACGTGTGAAATAAGGTTTCCTACTCTGTATCAGTCTTCATTTTCTCTCATCAGATCTGCATCCCAGTTCCTCTTTCTGGGGTAGTTCTGTAGCTTGTGTTCTTAAAGCCTTTTTGTAAGGGGTTGATTTGTGTGAGACAGTGTTTGGAGTGTTTTGTTTTGCTGTTAGTGTTGAGACTAGAGAATAGATTGAAGAYGTGACCTTCACATAGCTAGAATTTGTGTGATAGTCACAGCAGGCAACTGAGGAGATGGATTTGGGAACTTTAGGCTCTTTTGGTGTCTTGGCTTCTGTTTGCTCAGAATGTCAGSAAGAAGGAAGGGGTCTATAATGGATTAGAGTGCCAAAGGGGCAATTTTTTTGCTTTGACCATGCTATTTTGTATAAAGATGAAGGCAAGCTGAAATCCAAATAACATTGCCAGAGAGCTGACATCTGCTAATTAATTCATTCTGTTTTTTTGGTTGTTGTTGCTTTTTTGTTTGTTTTATGACAGTACTCTGTTGTAGCCTAAGATACTAGTTGTGGAAACACACACAAATGCAGACAGATTTTGATACCAGGATGCTCTRTGTGCATGTATGTAACCGCTGAAAATATTCTATAAGTATATATTCAGTGAATGATGTAGCCAAGTCAGTAGTATCAGTAGTATCAGTACTTGGTATCAGTAGTACCTAAACTGGGATGTGATAGTGCTTGGTAMATAGTTCAGAGCTGGTCTATGAAACCTTATTACCGTATAGTGTTGCTAATCAGAAGTGCAAATAGAATTTTTAATGCTGATGAACAAGAACTTTTAAGAGGTGATAGCCCATTGGCCATAATTTTGAAGATTGATATTTTACATGCTTAGATTTCAACCATTTAGTTTGGAACCAAGCACAATAATACTCAGTTTTATATTTTTGATGGAGATTAACCTGAATAGTTTGTTCCATATAGTGTGTGCCTCTTCGGCATTCCTTAAATGACTGCCATTCATTCTTGGCTTGCTCATAATCTCTCTTCTTTTTTAGCTTTCTACTGGGAATCCATTATATGAAACTTATTACAAACAGGTAGGTTTCTAAAAGGATTAAAAAAATCAAGTTTAACTTCCGCTTCCCCAAGATTTCCTCTTTCCTTTCTTCCAACTTCTGTAGATTCTCCCTGCAGGGTGGTAGTCACCTGCTTGCCTATCCCTTTCACCTATAGACAAGACACATTTCCCCTCCTATTTGTGCTTTTGTGTCAGACATGCTTCAGTTGAATGTGAATTTCTATCTTTCAGGTAGACCCAGCATACACAGGGAGAATTGGAGCAAATGAAGCTGCACTGTTTCTTAAAAAATCTGGTCTCTCTGATATTATCCTTGGAAAAGTAGGTTGAAGGAATTTATCATGTTTTCAGTAGTTGCATGTATACTTGCACAAGTGCAGCTAGGGGCTTAGTTTTAGTTTTGAGTGGAAAGTCACAGATGATTGGTTAGTGAGATTGTGTAATTATGTGAATAAGTATTAAATATTATTTTTAAAATCATATTTCATAACTTGAAGGCTGCAATGAACAGTTCAGGTTATAAAATATAACTTGCTGTGAATTATTTTAAAATTTCAAGAGCTTATATTTTGTATCTCTACAGATATGGGATTTGGCTGACCCAGAAGGTAAAGGGTACTTGGATAAACAGGTAAATAAAATGTGTGTGTGGACCTGTTACATTACCTTCAGCAGATTAGTCTTGATTCAAGAAAACCTTATCTATATCGTGTATTCGTTTTGTGTATAGGATAAGAGTGTTTGTTTTGTTTTCCTCAAGTAGATATATCTAGTAATCTAGYTAAGTTTAATTAACATTATTCAGTGAGGCTGCTGGAGAAATTTGTTGGTTAAAAAACAGACGAAGAACAGAAAATTATAARTAATCGGGGTGTGTGATATACATATATCAATAGTCACTGAGATTTAAATAAATAGGGAGATTTCTTTGTGGGTTGTCTTTTAAATGAGTTAGAATGGTTGCTTATTCTAACAGAATACACTGTATTGTTTGTAGGGTTTCTATGTTGCGTTACGCCTTGTAGCATGTGCACAGAATGGCCATGATGTTAACCTGAGCAGTCTGAACTTGACTGTGCCACCTCCTAAATTTGTAAGTAGCGTGTACCTAAATATACACATTTATTATTTGAGAACTAATTTGAGGGCTTCACTAATCATTAGCTCATAAATGTCCCGGTTCTGAGACTTCAGACCGCTTTCAAACCTCTCCTTAAGCAACTGCACTTACAGCTGCCGTGGTCCTGTTTTCTCTAGCAATATGTTTCAGCCCCTTTCCAGACTGGCATGGGTGTAACTATGCTAAGAACTAATTTCTGTGCAAAGGAAAAGTAATTATTTTGAGGCTGGATCAACAGAATGTAATGAAGGGCAGGACTACAGCATTGCCAACAGAAGCTGCCCCTAGCAGCTTAGCACATCTCTTAGTGGGGTGGTTAGGTAACCAATACACGCTGTACAGTGTGACTACTGTAACAGTACAAATTAATAGGACGTAGATATTTTTCTTTTTTWAAAAAATTGGATACATATTATTAAACTTTGTCTTTAATTTTAGCATGACACTAGCAGTCCCTTACTGATGACACCCCCTGCAACAGACACTCACTGGGCTGTTAGGGTAAGTGTATAAGATAACACATTCCATCCATTCTTTAAAAGTAAATATTTTCCTTGTCTGTACTTTTCCCGTTGAGAGAGTTTTGTACCAACTGTATTTCTCATTTCAAAAGTCCTTCCTTTCCAATGGGAGGCTTGTGCACAATAGAGAGTATTGAGCTGTAGTTTATACTTAAATAAGTGTTAAATAAGCCTCTTGCAACCTCCAGTGTAATGTTTTTTAGATACAATGAATTTTAATCTTCTGCCTGGATTTCTTCCAGAGTCTTAATAGTAAGCACTTTCATGTTTGTATAAAGGAACCCCACTGAGAACAGTGAAGCATTTCACCAAATCCATCCSAAAGTATTAATTTACAGCTTGAGTTCATAATAGTTTCTAATTAGTATTCAGTAGTGCACGCAGTCTATATCATTGGAATAGAGTAACTTTTGACATTGGAATATTTGTATTTAGATAATTTTCTAATGGAAACATTTTCCAAAAGGTAGAAATTTAGTTTAAAAAATTAYTTTTAGTATGCATGTTGCAATATAAGGTGGGAAGCAAAGTGTCTAGAAAGAATAAGGTTTAGTTTTAGTTCTTCAGAATTTGTCAGAATTGGTTAAAATTTGGTTACCAGTGTTTTAATCAGAATGCTTTGCCCTTTAGGAATGCTGTAGAAACATAGATATGGCATACTACATTCTCTTAGCTGTAATMATTTCAGCCTTGAAACTAAGGTCCTAAATCTAGTTCCATGTTTTTTTACATTTAAATACCACATAATGGTACTTGCAAGAAAGCTTGGAAATTCAGAATGTTACTGACCAGACTTACTTTCTTGCAAGATCTCATTTTCAACACTCACACAGGCACACTTTTTTACTTATTCAGGCTATTTCTTACCAACTAGGTGGAAGAAAAAGCAAAGTTTGATGGTATTTTTGAAAGCCTTTTGCCAGTAAATGGTTTACTTTCAGGAGACAAAGTAAAACCAGTACTGATGAATTCAAAGCTACCTCTTGATATCCTAGGAAGGGTGAGTATGCTGTTTAGATTTGTCCTCTATTTAAACTGCTCTTAGTTGCAATGTTAAATATTTAAGTGTAGCTTATCAACATAGATCAGGTTTTGGCTGAGATTTTACATGAAGTGCATGCCATAAAGTAAGAACGTTAAGTAGGCTCTGAAGTCATCCACTTAGAAATAACAATAATAATGGTAATTTGGGCACTAGAGTAGATTGTCTTTCTCTTCATCGTAAGAGCTGGAAATTTTGTTTTCATCTGTTTAAAGGAAAGAAATATCTTCCTTAACCCATTATATCTTTTATGGCATTACAGTCTACTCTTTTGACATTTCCCAAATAGAAATTATTAGGCATACCATAAAATCTATCCACTGTTTGTACAAGAGAAGAATATTTAAAGGATCCTACTTCACTGTAGCTGTCAAATTTCCAAGTCTGTTTTGGGGAGTTTCTATTTTGCTTGTTTATTTTCATATGTCATAATAGTCATCTCTAGTATCTAAGTTTGGTGAATCCMTTACATGTTCTTAAGGGGAGCAAACACTTTAAATTATTTTTCTGCCTCAAATTAATAATGTCTTTTGTAATGTTCTACCTAGCGATTTACTTGAAAATTAATGTATTCTGTGTAAGAGCTGTATCTGTTTTGTGGTAGACTTTTCATCACTTTGGAAAGGGTTTCTTTATATTATTTGCAAACTCTAAATGTGACATTTAATTTGTACCAGAATGTTATGGAGCATTTGGTCTTGAAAGACTTCCTATTTTATCTTGTTATTGTCATGGTAGAAATGCAGGAAGCTTGTTCCTGTTTCGGAAAAGCTTGCACGGAAGATAGGGGACCAAGGAAATGGGCAAAAGAAGTAACCCAACTAGCTTAAGTTTACATAGAGGTTCAGTGCTAAACCAGGAGTAGAATTCAAATTTACTCAGCCTCACTCTAGTGAATTCTGTTCGCTAGGCTTTATTTTCTACCACTGAGAAGATGGGAGATGAGACTCCCACTCATTAATGATAAAACAATATTAGTGAAGGCTAAATATTAGAGTACCCTAGCTTTTGCATCCTTAGGTCTCTTGCAAKTTCTGTTGACTGTACTTGTAATGACACAACTACAGTTGTTAGATGCTTAAATTCCCTTCTACAGAACTCCARAAGACATTTCTGGATGTCATCTTGATGAGTCCTCAATTGCTATGTGAAGAGATGAGAGACCTGCATCCAGAATCCGTTTAAAACCAGTGTTTTCACAAAATACTTGGTTTATGTTGTGAGAAAACTCTAATCCAGTCTGTCTCATCAGAGAATATACAGCTAGGTCTAACATAACTAATAGGATGGTCACAAACATCTCTTTTGAGAGTTTGAGAGTTAGCAGACTTAATATGATGACGACCAGTGATATAAGTATAACTTGTTCTCTGAATCATTGTGTTTTTCATAATTGCTCTAGGTCTGGGATCTCAGTGATATTGACAAAGATGGTCACCTGGACAAAGATGAATTTGCTGTGGTAAGTTCCTTTAGATTCTCAATTCATGGAATATGTGCYAGAGCAAATAACTCGGAATTGTCTCTCAAGGACTTTGCAACCTTATCTGCTAGCTTGTTGTTCTGACCTAGATCATTCACATGCAGCTATAAGTCAGGCTTTTTCAAAACCATCTACTAAATCTTGCCTGTGTCATGGAGTTTAAACACTTTGAAATTACTTTGAAAAGCACCCTGTGCTGTGGCTTACATGTCTAATCTTACCATCTTTGTTTTATGAACATGTGAATGACTGATGTTGGGCAATCTTGTTGCWTTTTGTTCGATTCCTTAACATGTTTTATCTGACTTCTTTGCTTTTGCAGGCAATGCATTTGGTTTATAGAGCTCTGGAGAAAGAGCCAGTTCCTTCCATATTGCCCCCTTCTCTCATACCACCTTCCAAAAGAAAGAAGACACCTGTATTTCCTGGTGCAGTTCCTGTTCTCCCTGCAAGTCCTCCACCAAAAGACAGTCTACGTTCTACCCCCTCTCACGGTAGTGTGAACAGTCTGAATAGCACAGGGAGTTTGTCTCCCAAGCACAGCATCAAACAAGCACAGGTACGGATCTTACTTGCCAACGATTGGTTTTATTATATCATTGAATTGCAGAAAACAAGCAGCTTTTTGCCATCTTCTTCATCTAAACACTTTTTAAACATCTAAACACTTTTTAAAAATATCTGTTTAAAAATATCTGTTGAAGGATTTGGATGGAGGAGATGGAGATTGTAAGTTTTGAAAGAATTGAAAGTTAGAAGGTGAATTTCAGTCTTAAGGTCTGTGAGGTAGAAATCCTTTCTGGGATTTTTTGCTGCTTGCAATCTAAAAGTCGTAACCTGAAACATTAATGGGAAAAGTGGAAATACCTCTCAACTGATTGATTTTATTGYACAAAATGCTCAGCATATTCAACTCTGGAGAGTGTGGTAGGCAATGTGTTGATAAACACATTGTTTRTGTTCTTTTAACTGAAGTACAAAACTTTGTTTTACAGCCATCTGTGAACTGGGTAGTACCGTTGTCTGACAAAGTGCGATACGATGATATTTTCTTAAAAACAGACATGGACATGGATGGCTTTGTGAGTGGCCAAGAAGTGAAGGATATATTTATGCACTCAGGTCTGTCCCAGAGCCTCCTAGCACATATATGGTAAGAATTAAGTAGTAGCTGTGTGTTTGCAGCCATCCAATATAGGAAATCAGATTACCAGGCAGGATTTCGAAACTAATAATGAAAAACAAGAAGTCTTTTTACTTGTCCTTTTGAAGTATTATTAGACACGCTGACTATATGGAAAAACTCCTCCTCTTTTAGTGCAGGGAGGAGTGAATTCTTACCTTGCTTTGCTGGGAGAGGAATGTAGGTCAGTCTGAGAATGGTGATTGTTTTCATGCAGTTCTAATATTCTAAATACTTTTGTAGAGAGTAATGCTGCTTTATTCAGCCAAATATAATAAAATGTTGTGCTGTTCTAGAACTCTTAACACAAACTCCAAAACAAAATGATATGTATTTGTATTTCAGACTGTGATAAATATTCAGTCTTATTAAGCTTTGATGGTTTATAAGTGTAAATCTCATTTTACCAGGGCTTTGGCAGACACGAGACAGATGGGAAAGCTAAGCAAAGATCAGTTTGCTCTAGCAATGTATCTCATTCAACAGAAGGTCAGTAAAGGGATTGATCCTCCACAAGTGTTGTCCCCAGATATGATCCCTCCCACGGAGAGGAACACTCCAATACAGGTAAGTCACTGAGTTCAAGTATACTGAGTTTATATACTTTCAAACCTTTCAGTACTAGTTTTTCATATGTGTATTTCATAATATTACATTAAACTATTGCCACTGCTTTTTTCTATCTCCTCCTACAAAGGTTTGGTGGTTTTTTTCACATTYCAGAATACACATTTTTAACAATGCAATACAGTAGATGGGAATACACTTTTTGTACCCTGTATTCCTTACAGGCCTATCTATTCCTCTTCTTGAGTCCTGCTTTGTTCCTTTCCTCAATAGTTTGTGTCAATGAATTTCTAAAATTATCCCAGTGTATACTTGTACTGTGTCAATATACCCATYTTTTCTATAAATTAAGTCATTTTTTATTTTTTTGCTTTTTACTTTCCCTAACCACAAAGCTTTTGAGTCTTACGTAGATTTTTTTTTGTTGCTATTGCTTGGGTCCTCTTAAGCTTTTTCCTATATCCTTTCTCTATAGACTCTCTCAGGTTACTTGACCCCTGTAGGAACAGAAATTTCAGCACTAACAGAAATGCGTCGTGTGAGTAATTATAAAGTCCTAAAGAATGCAGTTTCGTCTATATACTCTACTTGTATATGTGGAACAGCGAGCAGTGTTATCCTGACTTTTTCAGTAGAACATTTTAACTTCATTGGGTTGCCTTGTTTTTTTTTTCTTATATTGGATGAAGGCAAACTTCCTGTGGTTGTCACAATAATCTCAAGGTGACTTTAATGACGATTTCTTTGCCTAAAAGGCAAAGGAGGAGAACCTTTGTATCTTCCCTGTCCTACATCTGAATCACTGTGAAAATGACTTAAACTGCAGCTCTGAAGGAACCAGGCATAACTGCAGAAATTGGCCTTTTTTAATTTGGGGCAAAGCTCAGAATGACTGAAATGACATTTTGATTTAAATTGAGTTCCCCGGAAGTTTTGCTGTTGACTTTAACAGAGTTGGGGGATTTGTCTTTGAATTTTTGTTCATTGTTGCCTGAAGTTTACTCTTTGACTTTGTGCATGTCTTTTATCTGCTGAATCCTTCAGCTATTTCATCAGTTAAATGGGAAAAGGKAAAATTTTCAACATCACACAGGGAGCATCACGTGGCATGTGTGGTTGTTGGGTGATATTTTGATGTCTCCCCTAGAGTTTTTCCAAAGCATAAAATGTGGGTCATATCCCACCTTTGTCTTCAGCCTTTTCAAAGGAAGATCTTCTGTTGCCACTTGACATTTTAATAGACTATTTCATTCTTCAACAGGATAGCTCAAGTTCTGTTGGATCAGGAGAATTTACGGGAGTGAAGGAACTTGATGATATTAGTCAAGAAATTGCACAGCTGCAGAGGTAGGTGTTTTGGACTATTAACAGAGAATGTTAMGGGTAGAAGAACCATTTCAATATGTAATATTGCTGTGCCTGTTTCTTGTGTTTTGTTATAAATTATTGCTGTATGTTGTCTTTTGATCGGTTAGATTCATAGACTTTAACTAGGTGAGGTTGATGAGAAATTTCCCATTGATACGCTGTGGTTAGTACTCAGTTTTGTAAAGCTATCCTGGAGCCCACCAGGTCATTTCAGAAGATTGCTTTTGGAACAGATAATATTTTTCAAGATAAATGATATACACTTGTTGAAACAACATCTCAATGGGTTAGCATTTTTGGCTGTGTTGTGTTTTCAGAATAATTGAGCGTATATATATATTTGTTGTTGTTATGTGTTGCATTTAAGCACTTAGTCAAAGTGTACATTTGTTTCCTTACAGAGAAAAATATTCCCTAGAGCAGGATATTAGGGAAAAGGAAGAATCAATCAGACAGAAGACCAATGAAGTTCAGGTAAAAGTGCTGTTTATCATTTTTAGTATATAATTCAATCTAAAATACTTCTTTGAAGGATTAAGTATTCTTTCTCTTTTTCCCTTGTATTGAATTTTGTCCTAATTTACACAAAGATCTTTATTTTCCTGTTCTCCATCAGAGATAATTTCTTCCAAGGCTGGCGGATATGAGTAGTTGATGATATATGAACAGTCTGTAATTTTTTTTTTCCATTAGTACTTAAATTGTGCAATTTAGGAAATCATTATTCAAATGATATTGGTTTTGATCATTACCTAGTCTTATAATAGTTTCCCCTGGAAAAAAAAAAGCATTTGCATGCATGAAATAGTCTGTATGACATAGCGAATGCTTGGGAGTTTTCAACCCGTTCCCCTATGCTTGAGAGGGCAACAGCTAAATCTTAACACAAACCATGGAATTTTCTTCAGGAGCTGCAGAACGATTTAGACAGGGAGACAAGTAACTTGCAGGAGCTGGAGGCTCAGAAGCAAGATGCCCAGGACCGCCTGGATGAGATGGACCAGCAGAAAGCCAAACTGAAGGATATGCTGAGTGACGTAAGGCAGAAGTGCCAGGAAGAAACACAGGTGGTGAGTGTACGTTAGTTCTGGAGATGCTCGAAAGTAATTGTTTTGCCGAAGAAAATTCTGTTTGTTTCATAAACAAAGTGATTTGGTGTGTTTATTTCTACCATCCGTAGCAATTTCCGGAGGTCCCAGAAAAGATTTTGCTGATCTAAATACCTTTTGTAATGGTCATAGACTGAAAGGGGGCTGTTGAACCAGAAGGTGCCAGACGTTCCTTCATACTAACATTTTATCTTCAGGTAGAAATTTGGTGTTGAAGGTCATGTGAGAGAGTGGATAAGTAGCATTTTAAGTAAATATGTAAATATAGCTCTTTATCAGAGTTAAAATCAGTATTATAGTCCTAGCAAATGTTTGGCTGGAAAAGGTGCCAAATTCTGAAAGTTGCAAGGTAACCACTGAAGAAGCTCTTTTTAATCAACTTTATCATCAGTGTGGTTATTTAGAATATTAATACTGTTAATAATAACTGTTGTTTAGAATATTAATAATATATTGTTTTTATTTTATCTGCTTTTAGTGAGGATTCTGTTACATAATAAGAAAGATATTATTCTTTGACATAATAAGAAACATATAGTCCTTAAAACTAAGTTATTTTTATCTTTTTTTAGCTGTTGAAAGCTTGCTTTACAGCTTGAATATTTATAATAGTTTCATATAATATTATAAATGGTTTTGGCATGATCTTAATTTTTTTTGTTTCAGATTTCCTCACTAAAAATGCAGATTCAATCTCAGGAATCAGATTTGAAATCGCAAGAAGATGATCTTAACAGAGCAAAAGCAGAGCTGAATCGCCTCCAGCAAGAAGAGACTCAGCTAGAGCAGAGTATCCAGGCTGGAAAGGTGCAGCTTGAAACAATAATTAAATCTTTAAAATCAACACAGGAAGAAATAAATCAGGTACACTTTTTTGGATCTTCTAAAAAGCCCAAGAGTGAACGTTAGCTAAAAGATGACTTTAGAGGACAGAAAAATATTGGTACTAAAATTAACCTCTTTGGTGCTTACTAAATAAATTGCCAATTTGAGTCAGGAAAAATCTGATTTATGAGAGTGACAGTTATTGAAAGAGTAACATACCAAACTTTTTTCTCTGCTTAGGCAAGAAGTAAACTTTCACAACTTCAAGAGAGTCATCAAGAAGTCAATAAGAGTATAGAACAATACAATGAAGCCCTCAATGGGATTCACGGTGGTAGCCTGACAAATTTAGCAGACATAAATGAAGGCCTGGCACAGCCGGAAAGAAGCAATTATGGAGCTATGGTAAAAATTTTACACTGTTTTTTGGTGTATTTTGCAATAGTTGGGTTTGTAACTCAWCAGAAATTATTAAGATGCTTGTTTAGTGGACATTAGCAAGTATCATGATCCCTGCAGTATAACAGCCTCTGGTGCCAAGCTAGGCAAAGATTTTAGTGATTCTGARAATGATTTTAGGTTTTTGGTTAGAGTTTGTGCTACAAAGGATTTGCCTGGGTAACTTTTAGCAATAGATATGTAAGCAAATTGTAATTATATAGGCAAAAGAAAGAGAGGTAATGTTATTTAAAAGAGTGTAAACTAAGAACAGTAACACTGTTATTGAGAGATGGTCTGAAAACTCACTTGAGCGCTTAGTTTTTGTACTTGCATGGCTAGTATTATGTTTAATTTCCAGGATGTTTCTCTTGCATATAAAACGTAACTCTCACTTACTGGAAGAAAACTCCAGTGTATGTTTATAGGAAACTTTAAAGCTTTGTGTCCTTTTCCTGTTTCTTAATTCCTCCTTCCTCTTTTTCTTTGTTCTCTCTGTTTTGAGAAACAYTAATGAAACTTCTTGTATGCCCTATAAAGGGAGGACAGAAATCCTTTGTCTTCCTCAACCAGGCAGCAGTATCAGTAAGGTGATTGGTATTAAATATTTTTTACATTAGAGTTGGAAGGCTTTAGTTTTAACTGGAGCTCTGTTGCAGAGGAGCCATAGGCACAGGTGGAGAGAATCAATTTGAGGGAAGAGGCTCAAAAGAGATGAATGATAGAGATGCCACCAGCTGAACATGATCAAGTTCCATGGCTTTAGTTTGCTGCTTATGCACCCCAGCTTGTTTTGAAATTTGGCAAAGCTGTAGCTTGGTCTCCACCGATACACTCGGTGTCATCAAAGTGTTGGGAAAGGGCTGTGACCGAACGTGCCGCTCTTCCTGCCACATCGTGATATTGCCACATAGGGCTTTGTAGTGTGAAATCACTGCTTGGAGCTGAGCTTGTGTGGATGAGTTGACAAGAAACAACTTGGTTATGACTTCTCAGTGGCAAGTTCTTGTACTTAGAGTCTCTAAAAGGAGGTTGTACGTCCCTCCCTTTCAAAGAATTTTCTCACCTGAAGCTGATCTCTTAAAAACAATAGGAAGAGATTTTTTTTTGATGGTGGTGTTATTTCCCTTTCCCCCGAACTCCCATATTTGAGAACCAAATATGTTAGTGCAAGGAAAGTTTAATCTTTCACTGTGGTCTCTACAAACTCCTCAGCTATTTCTTTCTGCTATGGATTGAACTTCTGCTTAGAAGCCACTTATTTAGAAAGATTTTTRGGAAGACATTTTTAAGATCACTAAACAGGAACTAGATACTGTAGGATTTCTGCTGAATGGGTAATTGAGTATTTTAATTGTGGAAGGTTGTTGTAGGGTTTTTTCCTCTTTTATTTTCTAGGATGATCCATTTAAGAATAAAGCCTTGATGTTTACCAATAACACGCAGGAACTCCATACAGATCCGTTTCACTCAGAAGATCCTTTCAAATCTGATCCGTTTAAAGGAGCAGACCCCTTCAAAGGCAGTAAGTGACCAAGACCTTGAAGGCCAGTTTTTCAGTAAATGATACTTTCACAAACTTTTATTATCTTGATAAAATAGGGGATAAAACAAACATTTTTTTTCTGTTCTGCATAGGTGACCCCTTCCAGCATGATCCTTTTGCAGAACAGCCACCTGCTCCAGCAGGTAATAACTTTTCTGATGCCAGGATGGTTGAGATCCACAGTTTGTAGCCAAACACAAAGATGCATTTCAACATTTCTGTGGCTTCAGATTTTTGATTTGCATTAGGGAATTCAATAATGTGACAGTGTATGTGTTCAGAATCAATACGTTCAGTGATAACACATCTAACTTTATTAGGTGAAGTCCATAGCTTTGTCATTTACTTAATGTAAGCATATACTTGCTGCAAGCTAGTTTAAAGAGATATTTAGTAATTTATCATGACTATTTATTCAAGAGGAAATACTTCAGTGAGAATAAAGTCAAATGTAGAATGGTTCCTTATGCACATTTTCTGTTGCTTTACTTATAAAGTATTATTTACCTTGATTTACTTATAAAGTATCATTTACCTTTTAATATTCCTTCCAGATCCATTTGGAGGTGATCCATTTAAGGAAAGTGATCCATTTCGTACTTCTGCCCCTGAGGATTTCTTCAAAAAACAAGGAAAGAGTGACCCGTTTACCTCAGACCCATTCACAAAACCCCCTGCTTTACCCTCAAAGGTCAGTAATTTTAAAATATGCACATAACATAATTTCTACTGACAGCACTTTCCTTATGTGAAAGTTAAAATAGATCACTAAGAAGGGATTTAATTTGTTCTGAAGGGAATGATTTTGATAATCATAAGAAGACAAGTACATAATGCAACCAGAACAATAACTAGATCTCTCTCCATATTTTTTAGCCTGACCCTTTTGAAAGCAGTGATCCTTTTACATCTTCCAGTATTTCCTCAAAAGGCCCAGGTAAGAYGAATAAATCTTATGCTGAAGATGAATTGAGTGGGTATCCCTTTATGAAAGAAGAATCAATTATCGAAATTCAGAATAAAAACAAATATTGTAAAATAGTAGGAAAATAGCCTCACTGTGATCTTAACTGATTATGAAGAGTAAATCCCAYATACTCCACAGGCTTTTTCCCTCCAAGCAAATGGTGGAAAAAAATATTGTTTTGCAGAATTCTGTCTTAAATTGGCATGCCAGGGCAAAATACAGATATTTTTTTCAATCATCTGCTCTTTGTTGCTCTTTATTTGCAATAGGTGGTTCTTCATAATTGGTAGATTTTATTTTAAATGTTTTTTTCGCATCTATTTCAGATCCATTTGGAACACTAGACCCATTTGGAAGTGGTGCTTTCAGTAGCAGTGAGGGATTTGCAGACTTCAGTCAAATGTCAAAGGTAAAGGTTACAAGGAAAACAACTATTCAAAAAAATTAAAACTTTTTTAAGGGTGTAATATGACTATTTTATTCACTTTCTCTTTATCTTGAGTCCAGCAGATCTTTTAAGTTTTATTAAGTCTTAACAAAACGGGTAGATTCAGGAGGGAGAGAATCACCTTTCTATACACATTTTCAAATGTCAGAGGAGGAAAGCAAATAACTTCTGGTTTTTATTTATCATAAGTAGTTGTGTGACATGTTTCAGTTTCCAGCCTTCCCCTAAATTATAAAGTCYGCTTCTTGGTATTATATCTTTAATGGTATCCTGACTTATTCTTAAACTTTTCCCTTAGTACAGGGAACCACAGGAAAATGTTATCTAGAAGATAGATTATAATAGCACTTCAGCTCTTCAGTCTCTCTGCAGTATTTTCTGTTTTTTTCTTACTGTTATTTATTTTTTCCTCTCCACTAGGTGGCAGTAGTTTTCACCAATATTGGTATTTTTTGCTTYAACTAGAAGTTTTATCAAAAGTCTGACGTGGAGCTTGAGCTTTACGTTATTCTTTTATGTCACGATAATTAATTACKCTGTATTGCATATCTTTTTTGCCTTTTTTTAAACATTAGGAGAACTCTTTGCTCTGGAGAGCCAGTTGAATATAGAAAAGCAGGTTAAAAGATATATTTGGAATTTTCCATGGACTTTTAGAAAAAGAAGACATGTAGGCATGTGTAATTTGAGAAGAATGTAGAAAAAAAAATCTGTCCATTGCACAGTCCGTGATGTTTTCCTAATTGCTGCTTTTGTTTCACAGTTCTGATTATCATAAAATGAAGTCTAGATTGTAGTATGATCATTCATTGCCAAAAATTAAAAAATAGTATTGTTTTCCTCATCAACTTTTATCTAGGAGTAGAAGCTCTAGAAGTACATACATGAATTAAGAGCATAAATATTTCTGAATATTAGCAAGATTCTGGCACCTCTATCGGTGGGTGTTAGCCTGTCACATCACTGACATAATTCTGTAAATATTTGTCTGKTTTTTTTTGAGTTAATACTTTTGCTTGCTTTGCCTTGTAGCTTAAGTGAAACCACAGTGTGCTTATTCCTTTTCTTTTTTTCTCTTGTAGTCATCAGCATCAGATCCCTTCACCTCCTCTTTTGGAGGAATGGGATTCTCAGATGACCCTTTCAAAAGTAAATCAGACACACCAGCATTACCACCGAAGAAAAATGTCCCTCCACGGCCCAAGCCACCCAGTGGTAAGAAGGTTTTCGTTTTTTAATAGCCACTTTCTCCTAAGTTTACTATATGGAAGTGAGGACAAGCTGTCAGTCTTCCATCATTTTATATTTCAACAGTGGAGGAAAGTCTGAGATTATCACTAAATAACATAATTTACTAATAAAACAGACTGGAACTCTTTAGCCTGGGGGGGRAAAAAAAGATTAAGGACAGTTGTTGACAGATCTGTAAAAATCACTTGCAGCTGGGAAAAATGGGGTTCGATTATTCTGGCCCTTCCAAGTAGGCATCAAGTGAGAGTAGTAATGGCAGCTTCAAAGTAAGCAAAAAAGGGTACTTTTATTTTATACTGTATGCTAAACTTAGTGTTTATTTGCCAGAAAATATGACAACTGACAAATTCAAACAGGCTTTAAAAAAAAAGATCTTAGAAGAAAGCGTTATCGGGGGCTATCAAAGGCCAGAGTTCTCTTTCTGGTTCAGAAAGTCCCTGGAGTGTCAGTTGCTGAAGGTCTGAAAGGTAATGTGAAGAGTGCCACATCCTTGCCTTGTTTTGATGTTTTTGCTGTAGACATCTGCTGCTAGACACCAACATGAACAGAGTTCAGGGCTAGATGGACCTGCCCTGTGATAGTTCTTGCATGGATGCATTGCAGTGTTAATTAAATCAAAAACGTATTCAGAAAGAATACATAGTTTGTTTCTGCTTCACATCCAACACGTTTAGAGATTCTTGAAGATGTATCAGTCTCCTGAATTGAAAATTAGATGTTTTTAACAGGGAGTTGCCTTCAGGGTTTCTTCTGCCCTCTGAAGAGTTGATTCTCAAAACATTCAGTCAGATACCAGTGAAACTGTTTCAAGGGCTGAAGCCACTTTAGAGATGTTGGTTTCAAGTCTGCTTTTAACAACTGTGGTGTAGTTCGTTTAACGTTAGTGGTGAACGTTTAGCTAGCTCTCAAAAGAAAAAACAAAAAAAGAGAGAGAGAAAGAGAGAGAGGTGGATTCTACAAATAGGCACATAATTTTGTCCAGGAGTTGTGTGGGTCAATATCTAGATTTTTTTGCTATCCACTGACAACGTTAGCAAGCATAATACAAAGAAACAGATTCATTATCAAAGCTTCTCTGTCTGTAAATGTGGATCGTCTATCTTGCTGTTCTTGCGTTTTGGAGCAAAACATGCACCCTGCACCCATCCTGTTTATAACAGATATTGTTAATCTTGTTTTGCAAACCAGTTATGCTAGAGCTCCTTGGGCAACATGAAAAGCGCTTTCTATTGCAGGCATTTCCTGAGGATCTCAGTAAGATTTCAAACCTTGAAATTTATTGATGAGGTTCTGTGTAGGTGGATGTTGATGAAAACTGACCAGAAAGTGAGAAAATGGTCTAGGATTGCAAGAAGGTTCTCAAAGCAGTCAGTTCTGTGCCTRCCTTTTGGAAATATTTTCCATTATTGAGATACTCGACAGCCTTTAGTAATTTAGAGTAGATATATTATGTAACTTGACAAATAATATCAACTAWTAGGACACAAGTGAGTAGAAGCAGAAATGCAACAGTGGAAGGTAATCTTATTTGTCCTTGAGAAGTCAGGGAGTGTTTAAGTAACCATCTTTTTAGGTAAAATCTGCATAAAATAATTCAATGTTTAAAGAGGATCTGTCAGGTTGGATGAGTCAAACAAATACTAAATATACCTGTATTGCTACTTTCATGTGGTTTCTTTCTGTTTCTTGCTCAAAACATGATAATTTCTAGCAAATGCAGTGCAATGCTAGCAGCAAAAAATGGGGATACATGCCACAAGATAGACTGGGTATATGGGGGATTTGGTTTTATGTCTCCTTTCATTCCTTCTTTTGTACATAGTGATGAATTTTGGAGAACATTTAGCTTTAGTCATTTAGAATTTCACTGTGTGCACTCATTTTTTTGCTAGACTTTTCAGAAATTTGTTTAAATGTGTACTTGTCCATCTGAGTGAGAGACTCCATATTCTTAAGGCTCTGCTGCTCTACCAGAAGCAAATGTTGTTATGATAAAATAGACTAAGGAGGAAACAAAGCAGGTTTTTTTAAAAGCAAATGAGCCTCATGTGCTTATGCAGCTATACTCCTCCCTTCCTTCCACACTAAAGCGATCTTCAGTGGTTACTTAAAGCATGAGAAATTACATAGTAATACACGGCGATGCTAGCGAGAGATACAAGCGTGCTTCGAAATGGGAGCACTGCTCAAAAAACAAACACCAGAAAAGAAACTTCCGTTGTTTCTTACCTTTCTCAGTGGTCTGTTTAATTAAAAAAAACAAGTATGAGATAAAGATCTTGCTGAAAAACAAATAAATGCCAGCTATTACCAGAAAAATCTGCAGTTTGCCTTTCTATCCCTAGTTAATATGCCTTTTAGTGTAATTCTTTGGGGAATTTGTTTGTTGGGGAGATGGAGCATTTTRATATTGAGAAGTCCTTATGTGGCTTATCTTGAGTTTTATTACTCGGGTACAATAGAAATCTAGTAAAAGAAAAAAGCTTTAGTTGCCAAACCCTCTGCAATCAAATAGAAAACATTAGTTAAAATTTTTACAGAGATAAATTTAAAACCTGACTGTTTTCCCAAAGTAGCTGCTTTTAGGGGACCTCTCCTGGTTTGGTGCTTCAGGAGTCAGCCCTCATTAGGAGCTGTGGGACATGCAAGCATCGTGTGATCCCTCGGGACACTGCAGGTGTCCTGGCTCATCCAGACATGGACAACATGTGCCCCAGGTCCCTTCTTGCCCCTCTGTCTGTTTTGTCCCCATAAAAGAGCTGCACRTCCAGTCTCACTTCTTCCTGAAGCACTTCAGACATTGCCTTTGGTTGCTGTTTGGTGGAGATTGAATCAAAAGACCTTCAGATGAACCTGCAAACCTAAGTGAGATGTCCAGATCAGGTTGGCTGCTCCCATGAAAAGGCTCTGGAGGCAATTTTCAGATAGTGCTTAGTGGAACTTTATAATTCCTGACCTGCTTATTGCTGGTTGCTTGTAAAGAAACAGATTTTTTTTTAAGCTAATGTTTGTTGTTTTGAAATTTTGGTGGCAGCTACAATCTGATGTCTCCATCAGGAGGAACTTCTGTTCACAGCTGTCTGTGGTTATTACTATCTGGTGAGGATAGCTACACTCGTCGTGTGGCATGGATTAGAAACCCTTGAGATCCATATCTTTCCCTCTCTAAAAGTATAATCTTGAGTGGAATGACAACTGTGAGATTATTTCCTTGAAGTTGTATCTTAGGCTAAATCTCAGGCTTATATTTTTCTTCTGTAAATCACGTTCCTCCTTTTTCTTTTTTTTCTCTTTTTGAACCAAAGGCTTTACATCTTTCTCAGTTTTAAACTTGTTCTTACTGGGTTCAAGAAACATCACCTACGTTTGTGTTTCTGATGAAGTGTTCTACTTTAAATCACTATATGGAAAAAGCAAAGTGCAGAATCTTGAAGTAAAATTGAAGGAGGTTTAAAAAAATCAGTGAGCAGCAGCAGAAAATGTTAAGAAAAAGGAGTTGCACAAGTAGCTAGTATGAATTTAAGCATCAAAGCCTGAACATATCTTGGTTATTCTTTAGCTACTCTGCATTGTTTTGTTTTGTTTTTTTTTCCCTCTTCAGGAATATATTTATTAATTAAGTTCCTAATGCCCAAGGTTGAGTTCAGTTCCCCTGGGACTTTGAAGTTATTTGGTGTTCAGCAGGTGGTACCGAAGAACTTGAAGGTTTCTTCTGGGGGAAGTGAAAGGTTTCCTATATTTATCAATACTGTATTTTTAATAATGCTCAAAAGCACAAAAGGGGCAAAAAAAAGATACAAGCAGGTCTGTGCTTTGCATAGCAAGTTATGTATTT
Organism: Nothoprocta perdicaria; assembly: GCF_003342845.1. Lineage (NCBI taxonomy): Eukaryota > Metazoa > Chordata > Aves > Tinamiformes > Tinamidae > Nothoprocta > Nothoprocta perdicaria. Next base: position 424,470 of record NW_020454727.1, read on the forward strand.
GTCTTCTCTGTTAAGTGGAAAACAAGACAATGTTATTGCCTGTATTAACAGAAGTAATAGTTGCCTTTCACAAGGTACAATTACCTTGTATGTTGAGAAAGGGATTTAAATCTGTATTATTTTCTAAAAATGTTCTAAAATACAGCTCTGGTCTTGTAGATTTGTAAAAACACTTAATTTTCTGTCATAAAGCATTCTCTGTAGTGTTTTAGCAATCCTGAACTTCTGGTCACTTTTTTTTTTTTTTTTTTCATACAAGTTTGGGGGGTTTTAGGGAACTTCTGTGTAATTAAGAATACAAAAAGATAGAAAGAGCTGATGCACTGAAACCTGTCGGTTAAAATGGTCTTTGTAGGTTCTCACAGATTAACAATCATGTTTTCTGCCATGAGCTGCAGATTGAAATCAGTCAGAGTTCACCGCTAACTAGTTTCTAGGTAAAAGTTGTTGATTGCAAAAAGAGAGAAACAGATTTTTTTTTCTTTTTTTCTCTTCTTTTTTTTTTTAAAGTACAGGAAGCTGCTGTGTGGGTGTCAGTGATTGGGTTATAAGTAAAATTCAATGCTCTAGTGCTTTGATCGTGGGACCTAGTGCATTTGCCCCACCCTTACCCACTTCCTTTAAGTGCAGCACCATGCATTCCACATTGCGGTTATAGCAGGGCTGCTAACCAGTGATATTAGTGGAAGAACCTTCACCACTAACCAGTGTGTAACCTTCAACCTCTTCTAAATTTTTATTGCTCGCTTATAGTGGTTTTGACCTTTTTAACCTTGAAAGAATATAAATGCGAAAGAATATAAAATGCGAGAAGAAAATGTGCTTTTAAAATGTAGTGTGCTTTCTTCTTGCAATGATTGCTTAATAAGGACTTTTTTATCACTAGATTTTTAAAAAATCTGTGTAAATTTTATAATTTTTATTAAATATATTGTTTATTGAAGAATGATAGGGGTAAGAGGAATTGCATTAATAATGGACTTTGTCATGATAATGTACTTTCCCACATGTGTTATCATTTTGAATGCTGATACATTCATGAGTAACAGAAAAATTACATATTATTTGGAATACTTCATCCATTGCAAAAAGGAATTACTAGATTTACTTAGCTGCTATGATGATATTGCAGAGTTGTTATTCTAAATTGGTAGCTTCATTGCATTTTGTATTTAAACAACTGATGCAGTGAGATTATCAAAAACCTCTCACTTTATGTTTTGATCCATTTATTTATGGCTCTGATCTATTTTGCAAATTCAGTTTATTAATTGGCATTTCAGAAGTTAGCGGTTAACACCTCCCTTTGGTGTTTGATTCTGTTCTCACATTTTAATTGTGATTGGTAGTATTTTTGAAGTGCCGCAGTATTGCAAAAAGATGACAGCCTTAAATTAGGACGCCTGATTTTAATCATTCAGACATGCCTGGTTTATACAGACATCAGTGCCAGCAGAAAGGTTTGCACAGCATTTAATCTGAGTGATAGTAGCAGCGATACTCTTGATTGGAGAAAAAAAAAGAGAAAACGGAAATAGAACAAACCAGTGTGTTGGGTTGCTGTGTTTTTTATCAAAGCACAAATTGCCAAACTGTTGGTAACACTTTGCTCTTCCCAAGCTAATAAAGGCCCCTGCTGATCTTAGCAAAGTCAGCCTGACTTGGCTCTTTCATCACAGTGTCACTTACACAAGTGGCCCTTTAGCAAGCGGATCCTTTAGTGAATGGATGCCTGGATAAGGTCCACGGAGCATGCACACACATGCCAGGCTTCCTGCACTGGGATTGTCTAGCTAGAAGCTTTTGAGAGTCAGCCTGGGGGATGTCTTTKGGACCCCTGCACCGTTTTGGGTGTCCTGTTAGTCCTGCTGTGCCAAAGCTGATGCCTGCTGCTGTGAACCACCACTGCTGGGCTGGCACGAGTCGGACAAGCAGGCAAGTGGCTCGCACAAAGCTGGTGTTTGTGCAGCCTCGCTCTGCTGTCTCTTCCTTTATTTTTGATGCTTCCTCCTCCCTTGTCACTCATGTAGTTCTTTTCATACATGTCACTTCTCTAAATCTAAGCCATTGTATGCTTTGCCCATTTTGATTTGCTTTTTCGTCTGTCAAGGAGTGGAGGAGCCCTGGGAGCAGACTTTGACACTTGTCAGAGAAGGAGAAGCTTGAGTCCTCACTGCTTCTGCAGTTTCACATACCGATGTTCTTGGGGTTAGTGTGCCCATGCTGTGTCCTCGATATCTTAATTAAGCGGAAATGGAGACTTCACAGTTTGTTCAGTGCCTTGGTTAAAAAGCTTGCAAAACCAAGCCTGAATGCTCTATGTTGTGCGACATTTCTCAAATGAAAGTCATGCTTTATGAATCTCCRAAGCGTTCAAACCCATTGTTTTTGACCTGCGCCATGTAAAATGTCCTCAGGATATGTATCTGCATAGCACTTTGCAGGATGTGTTTAGTGAGATAATTTTAAGAAAGCAGCCGTTGTAGGTACATTTAATCAGGAGCTATGACTGAGAGGATTATATGAAGCAGTCAGTTTAACTAAAGAAACGAAAATGAATTATCTCGCAATTTAGTGTCTTTGTGCATATTCAAGTCATGTGGATGCATGTTTTGGTGGTCTCAAGGCGAATATAGAATAGGCTGTTGTCATCATGCCTCCTTTCTTCACAGAAGTGTTTGCTTCTGCATGGCTACGTTGGCTTCCTTGGAGCTGCTGTGGTGCCCATGGCTGTACACGGGCAGCATGCTGCTCACTTGCCTTGATTTCCTCCTCATCCTCAGGGAAACGTTCTGGTTTTGTTTTTCTTTGTTTTTTTTAATGCTCATGACTTGTAGAAGACCTGGCAGTTGCAGTAGAGTACAGGCATCCCTTGTTGTGTAGGATAAATGACTCATAGGTGGAGCACCTGCCCCAGCCACAAACTAAAAATTCCATTCACGCTTTGATGCTGTTGTTTGTGCTCCTCTCGCACACCGAAGATATTTCAGTACTAATTGATGAAACAAGCTGTTGAGAATCTGTTTCAGAACAGGTTGTTGATCTGAAGGCAACGATTTCTCGTCCAACCTCYTGTTTTCAGAAGTTTGCAGAGCCCTTCTCTCAAGCTGAAGTTCTCGGGCATAACAGCTAGCTAAAGATGAGAGTGCAAATATTAAGCAAAAGCAGACTTTAGTTCTTTCTGAGTAGGAAAAATTGAGGACATGCCTTTTGAGTGCAGAGGATTGTTTTTAGTTTAACTAGCTTTCAAGCACACTTTGAAAACTGGTTATGTTTTTTTCCTGTGAGCTCTTAAAGTTCACAGTCTTATTCTGCATCTGTGGAAAAGCTGGGTAATTTAACATCGTAGTAAAARGCATGCTGAGGAGGTTAGGAATGATGCATAAATCTGGTGAAGTGCCAAGACAGAGATTTGCTGGGAGGCATCTCACGTATTGCACAGTCCTCAAAGTTTTCTAGGTTAACACTTCCTCTAGCAGATACGAGATGGGAGAGGTAGGAATCCTGGGATTAAATCTTTAAATATAATCCCAGCTATGGCCTTCACTCATGCTACCACTCCTTATCATGACCAGTRAGAGACTGACCTTGTAAATTTTTGGGTTGTTTTTGTTTGTTCGTTGTTTTACTTCAGGAGATTTCCTTGAAAGAACTACTTGTTCAGTGAAAGTTTAAAATTGTGTCATCCTAACTCTACCCTATTTGTGAACAGGCATCATTATGATACAGTCTTTAAATACGTGAAAGCATGCTGTTTCTCATAATACAGAGAGATATAATTCTGAGGAGAAAGGATCGTCTTTGAAACGTGGAATCTAGTAAAAACTGTATGTGTTTCACTTCATTTTTTCACTGTCAATGTATTATAACTCGATAAGATATTTCTCTAATTGCAGCCTGCCAGCAGGAGCTCTAGATTTGAACCCTAAAGTTTGCTGTGGGGTATGAAATTAGATAAGCCCTTCGTATGGGTGGAGTTCACTATAAGTTAACAGCATTTGCTGTGGTAAACCATTTTGTTCATCATCTCTTTTTGCTGAAGTGAGTCCTCGGTGTGGTTTGGGTGCACCACTTGGGTAACTGCTGAAACTGCTGTGGTTTCRGAATAGGACCTGTTTTGCTTATTTCTGAATTTTTTTTCCCTGAAACTATTAGCAGATAAAATGAAATAAGTAAGGGTTACAACTGTTCACCTGCACTTTCTTACTACCGTGCCTAAAAATGATGAGCTGTGTCATTATAAAACATAACAGTTTTAATCTCCAGTGAGTAAAAGATTAAATGGATCTTAGTCACTACTATTGCTATATTTTTGCAGTATTGTGCTGCTAACAGTATTATCGTTTTGTTGGTGACTTTTTTTTAATGTGGTATGGGGATTTTCACCTTACGTTATAAAAATACTGTACCCACATCCTTGAATATGTGGAAATATAAAAACGTTCAACGTACGCTTACTTTGTTGGGGGAATGTACAATTAGTGCAAGTCAGCAAGGACGTACTGTAAGAAAAAGAATTTTGGTGTTATTACTAATTTATGGCCAATAAATTAGTAAATTTGAATATCTCACTAATCATACACAGACTTCTGCCTGGTTTCAAAACTGTGCTTGCAGAGTGTGGCAGGATGAGATAGATATTATAGCTAGATAAGCTATAATTAATGTATGAAGGGTTGTAAAGAGGACTTGCTGAGGACTCTGTCATTCCTAGGATTGACTTAGCCCTTTTGGGTACTGCCCTTGAAATTGCTTTGCAAAAAATAACCCATGCTGTTGTAAAGGTTGCCCTTTTTCAGTGTTTCTTCAAAATAAGCAAATTAAGGCTGAGATCTTCCATTTCATGTTCTGAATGCCACTTTAATTGAGTGTTTGCATGCTAAAGCCCATCTTTTGTGATCTGTTCTGAAGATGAAGCAGGAGAAACCTCAGTGCTCGTGTCTGCTCCAAAACCGCTAGGGGCTTCGTGCAAAAACAGCAAACGGGCCACCTAGAAAAMAACAGTTTTGCTGAGCAAATGCGTTTCAAAACCTGTGTTCTTATTAACAGTCACCAATTCCACAGGGTGGTTTCAGCAACTGAAATTTTAACCTAAGAAAAGAGCAACAAAAAACGGAACAATTTTTCCTTTCAGTCAGRTTTGCTTTGAAACAATGCAGGGTGAAATATAGTAGAGAGAATTTGCTTGCTAGTATCTGACAGTAGAAGGAAAAAATGTAGAGGACTTTACTCTGCCTTGACCTGAAATTAGAAATACAACTACTTGATTTGTGACTCAATTTAAAGTTACTGAAAACTGCATTTCATTGTGGGAAAAGGTCGTCGGAGAAAGTGATTAGTCACTGTCGTTTGCTCTTTTATCTGGAGAATCATGTAAAAATTGTTGAGTTATTCGCCAGGTTTGCGTAGTTCGTTACTTTTGCATAGGTGTGACAGAAGGCAGGATCTGCAGGGCACAGGGATGCRAGGGAGGTAAAAGCAATGATGTGATTTTAGAGAGCAAAGTGYGGCCTCTTTGGTGATAGCAAAGGCAGTTGGAAACTGCCTGAGCATGAAGGAGGGTCAGTGCTTGTGGGGGGAGCAAATGCTGCCCTTTCCTGTGTATTTTGTCATTTCCTTGCATGAAGGACAAATTGATGGTCTGGCCTGCCTGTCTTTAGAAATCCCCCGTGCAATTTCCAGTGTGGGCATCCATGCGTCCATATGGCATCGYTCAGTCAGGATGGGGCACACTGAACCATGGAAAATAATCCTGAAGCGAACTGCAAGGAGATCTGTCTTCCAGTTTTGAGGTGGCTCAACCTGTATGATTTCTTTAAAATGATTTGTCTAACCTGTTCTTGGAAATTACAGTGGGATCCAATGAATTCTTGAGGCAGTTTTGAATATTCTTGAGTTTTGAAAGCTTTAACAGCCTCCCTTGGTAAAGTCCGAGTCCCTGATCTGTGGACACATTGGAGTATGGAAGATTTGCCTGCAAGATGATGGTGATGTCTCCCATCAGTATTCTCAGGAATAAATGAGCCTAATTGTATTTCCTCCTCCATGTGTGTTGTGTTGTGCACCTCTTTGTCTCAGCTTGTTCTCCTTGCTTAACCTGCTTCGCCTCTGTCCTGAAACACAGGGCCTAAAAGTGCTCACCATGTTCCATCCGAGACCTGATTGTAAGTGCAAGAACAGCTTCCCCCTGTCTAGCATACAGTGTTCTGCCCTGAACAGCTCAGTAGGATGGGTATCTGCATGTAATATCCTACAATTTCTATCAGTGTTCAGCAACTCCTACCAGAGGTTGACAGAGAAACCTGTATCTCTTGCTCTCTTCTCCCATTTTTGTCRGTATTAGTAGTTCACATCTGCCTGAACTATAGGTTTATATAAGGGTCTGGAAGTTGAGAGAAATCATACACTGAAAAAGTGAGAAATGGCAAGCTGGTGCTTTCATTTGTAATTGGTTTATTTGGCAAACGTTAGATCTCAGACGTGCCCTCCTGGGTGAAGGGCTGATGTTAGTGCTTATGAGAGGAGAGGCTGCATGATTCCTTAATCTACCTCATACATGGGTGCCTGTCCGGAGCCGAGGGCCGTGGCCACGGTAGCCACAGCAGTAGCCACGTGGCCGTGGTAGCCACAGTGGTCTGCAAGCTGGTGCTGCTGGCCTGGGCTGAGCCCGCTGGAGGCCCAGGGCTGTGTGTCCGGACGTGGCCCGCGGGACACACGGACGTCTTGCTGGTCTCTGGGTTAGGAGAGACAGACACAAGGCTGAACCATCTTGCTGGTCTCTGGGCTAGGAGAGGCAGACACGAGGCTGAGCGGTAAGTGCCAGCAGGCCGCTGTTTAGAGGGTAAACCTKGAACTTCTCCTCATCAAACAAATGAGTATTTCTGCAGATTTGTGCAAATGCTGTTTAATTTTTGCAACTTGTAATGTTCATGAGCATCTACCACTGTCAGAAAATGCCTTCGTTAAAAGGCACCAGACTCTGTCTTGGGCATACTAAATACACGCTCCAAAGTATTTGGATTTTCAGCTCCATGGTGGAGTTGTACCTGCGCAGCRTAAGCAGTCACCTGCAAAAGCTGGGTTGCACAATAAGCTCCCAAAACAAAGTGGCTTCTTGATTTTATTTTCCAGTGATATGTATGTAGTGTTGTGGCAGAAGGACAAACAAGTCCCAGGAAAAAAAYAGAGCATGTGCCTACTGTACACATGAGCACATTGCTGTTCAATCCTATTTAATGTGATTAATTACTTACCTGAGTGATATATGTTTCTAAGTATTTTCAATTTCACACAATCCCTGACTGAGTTGTCTCTAATGCAGGAATATGAAGTAAAAGCATACCTGTCAACTTCTTCCAACCAGATGTCATTATATTGAGGTTTATCATACAAAATCTTGGTGGTATTAATACTGTAATGTATATAACACAATAAATTCATGTAGGGAAAATATCTGTTTGAGATGGTTTGCATTGAGTGATGAGTGCTGTCATATTAAGTTAAATTTTAAACTGCCCTAGGAAGGATGAATGATACTAAAATGTATCAGTACCATTTCTTTCCTATTTAARGGATTTACATTGTCCATGGTAAGTAACTTTTCTTTTTCTCCTTTTGTTTTTCTCCTAAACTTTCCAGGTAAAAGTACTCCTGTAAGCCACCTTGGGTCTTCAGATTTTCCCAAGCCCCATGATCCATTCCAGCCATTTGGGGCTGACAGCAGTGACCCGTTTCAAAGTAAAAAGGGGTTTGGGGACCCATTTAGTGGAAAAGATCCATTTGCTCCCTCCTCTTCAAGTAAAACTTCTAAAGACTCTTCCTTGGGGTTTGCAGACTTCAGCTCTGTAAGTTAAGTTCATTGTCTCTGAGCAAACCACTTTCTGCTCTGCTTGCAGCAATCTATTGGGTTTTTGTTTTAACTGCAAACCTACTGTTCACTGGCTTCTGTCTCTTTAGTACCTTCATACTGTCCTTGTTGTTTTTGTATTAATATTTCTGTAATAAAAAAAGGCATTCTTTCAATAAAAAAAAAAGTTTTGAGTTTCATACTAAATTTTAAAGGGTTTACTTGCTTTTAAATTATTTTAGTGCAGTGTGCCTTTACTCACAAATTCTTTGTAGCAGAATCTGTGTATGTTTTTGTTGCATGGAGGCTATTTTGTAACTGATTTGGGGGAGTCAATGATGTAAAGTTTCTTCAAAAATAATTGTTGAAGACATTTATATAGCAATTTCACCACACCCTGAGAAGTAAATCCTTAATGGAAAAAGATTCCATAAAATATCTGTAATTGTTTGTGGGGGAAAAAACAAAGTTCTGACAATCCTGTCACAATGTTGTCTGTATACAATGGAATGTGATCATAAGGATACATACACAAGACAGAGATTGGAAATTTAGCTGTTGAATTTTGTTCCCATTATTGAAAATGTAGAGAAGCCCTTGTTAGACAAAGCGTACAAAGCTGTTTTGTAGAACCAATAGCGAAATGCCCACATTGCACTCCACGAGATGGTATCGGAAGGTTGGAAAGCAAAGCCAAGTGCCCTTTCATGAAAACATATCAGAATTTCCAAAGGTTTGGCTTTGTTTTTAGTGTTGGCAGGTACTTGATTGAACTGGAAATTATTGTAAATGTAGTTGTAGTAGTAGTGTGGTTCTTATTACTTCCATGAATAGGTAGAAAACTGTTCCATCCATAGCCTGAGGCTTCTCCCTCCTTTCATGTGTTTTTGTTCTGTCACATTGCCATACAGAAAAATTGCCAATTTGCTCTGTTATTTACTCTGATGGGCACAATTCAGTGTTCAGCAATTGGAGTTCTGAAAGACGAATCTTTCAGGTTTCTTATTTTTTAATGTTCTACCCCCCCTTCAATTATAAGTTAGTAGTAAGTGTGTATCATTTCCCTATTTCATATTGTTAGTTGAGGTCATCTGTGCATATTTGTAGCTGGCCTCAGTTCTTTAATTTATCTATGATGAAGTTCAAGGTATTATGTATGCTTTACCACAGTTAGTACTAGCCTGTTGAATTTAGTGCACAGTTAAATTCTGTGAATGTATACAAAATGGTGACATTCTTAATAAAAATAAGACACAAAGCTTGCTTTATCTGAAATTTCTTGAACAACACCTAATTTCTTCTTTGAATGAAAGCAAACTAATGGAATGGAATGGCTGTTACCCAACTATTGTTATCCTATTTACAGACTGCATTTCTTAAGAGTGTGATTTAAACTGAGTGATTGTATCAAATGATTAATCAACATCTCCTTCCCGTGTCCCAGTGGGTGCCCTAGTGTTTAATTTTTCCTGCCATCAAGTTTCAGGAGGTCAGATTAACTTGAAAAGATAAGAAAAAGCAGGGAAAAATGAGATCTGGGTGGTAGCCACTTAYAGTTTGTTTAATTACTATTAGGTGGCACTTCATCCAGTAACATTCTTAAAATTGGTTTTGCAAATTGCTTTATACTGTCCCAAGAGGATAAAAAAAAAAGTGTTAACTGAAGTTGATTGAAAAGAAAGAGATTTTGTTTCCTTGATCAGTATTTATTTTTTGATTGCATATAACACAATTACCTTACCATACTTGGTGATGATTAATTCTCCTGCGTGAAGTCGTAATCCAGAAGAATATTATGTCCTCTCCTGACAATATTCTATTGTCTTTACCTGCTGTTTGGGTAACTTTCTTGAACCTAGGCATATGCCAAAAAAACTGTTCTTTTAAATTACTTGTATTTCAGTTACATTAACTTTTTATAGGTAATCTGCACAAGGATCAGGGGCCACAATGAATTGTTCTGTATTTTACTATTTGAAGGCCAGAGTTGTTCTCCTGAAAATTTYGCTTTATACTAAGCCTCTGTAAGAAGGCACGTCCAGATTTGGTTTCCTATGAATCACTTCTCTTTTTCTTTTTTCCTTTTTTTCTTCTCAGACCTTTAACCACAAAAATATAACTTGTATAACATAAACAAATCATAAGCTGGACTCCCCTAAGCTTTGGAAGATTTACCCTCAGACGTAAGCTATATAAGTAAATGTTTTTTCCACATTTAAAAAAAAAAAAAAAAAAAAAAAAGATGCCCCAAAAGGATTACCTAAACCTTATTATATTTCTGAAAATAGTAACTGTTGTTCTCCATCACAGCTACAGGATCTTCCTTTTGAATTCTTGGAATAAATGGAGAAGTCCTACACTTGAGTCTGCCTTCCCCGTGTCTTGAAAAAATCATGTTTTGAGAACCTTAGTGAGCTTTTAAGTATTGTCTGCCAGCTGTCCACTGAAATTATTTAAAGGAGTAACGACAGTAGGATTTCTTCATTTTAAAAGTAAAATTTCTTGCAATGTGTGGTACCTTCATTGTATTTTGAAAGCACTGAATGCAGAAGTCCTCGTCTAGATTTTTATGGCAATGACAGCAGAGGTATTGTTTGGAGAAAAGTAATTTTAAAAGTAATCCCCTTTCTTGCATCATAACCCTTGCTTTTTTAAATATTAACAGAGCAATTGTGAGCATCTGGAAGAGCACAGATAAAGCATAATTTAACTACAGCGAATGAGAGTTGGCCTCGGCTTTAAAGAAATACAAATAGATTTATTTATTTGAAAATAGGAATTAGAGATACAGCGCAGAGTGGAGAAGGCAAGAATGGAGGTCTTTGTACAATTCACACCCAGCCAGCAGCAGGGCTACTATTTAAAGTTGTGTTTAATATTCACTACAATATTGCAAGCTTGCCTGGGAAGGCATGGCCCTGTCAGCTAGTGCAGTGGCATCCTTTGCTGTGTGCAAAATTACTGCATTGTCGACCAGAGACCAATATTTGCAACACGCATTCAGCTGAAACTCAAAACTATAAGTTTAATGTATTTTTTCCTTAAATACAAACAAAAAAAAATCCTCAACATTCAAAAAAGGAGGTTGTACAAAGCAATTTTAGACGTGGGATATAATACAAATATTTGCTCTGCAAACACTCCTGTTAGCATTTGGTGAGAGGATGATGTTAAATTTAGATGGTACCACATTTTATTTTAGATTTAAATTAGTATTATTTCTAAAATACTTTCATAACGTTTTATGCAAAGACCTCAAGAAAGCCAATTTTTTCATTCTTCAGTGCTAAATACTGGAAGATAATTTTSGAACAGTTTTGCGGATTTGATTGCTGCTGTGTACTTAAATGCTCAAGCAGGAAAGCTTTAGAAAGCTCAAGCAGGCTTATGAGCTGAATATTAAAATGTGTTATGCCTCCTTAGTGTTTTTTGCTAAAGTAAATTGGATTATCTTGCATTGTTTCTTACTGGAAAAACTCTGCATGTATTTTATGGACAGTTACAGAAAGACTTTTTTTTTTTTTAAAATTCCTTTTGAGTGGGTGATGAAACATCCCCCAAATTGTCAGTCTCCAGATTCATTAGTAAAACCTCTCATCACTAACAGGAAATATTACATAAAACTCTTTGCAGCGTAGTTGCACAAGAGTAAATAGCTTTTCGTTTTACCAGCTAAAAGCCAGCAAATTCGGGATTCTGAAGAGTGGATGGAGGTTGCTGTGCTCCCAAACCACCAGCAAACTTTCTGGCTGTGGGGTTCTTGTTTGGCCTCAGTCCTCCATCCTTTTTCGTAGCCTGCTGAGACACGGAGGCAGGAACAGGCAGCAGGGCTGGTCCCTGTGGTGGGAGGAAGACAGATTTAAGGAAATAAATGAAAGGATGAAGTGGAGAAAACCACAAGCAAATTTGTATTCAATTCCAGCCTGATGCAGCTTGGTGTACTCAATTTGTGTATTTAATGCATTAGATTTATTGTGTCTTCCATATAACTTTTCTGGCTTTTTTTCCCCCCCCCCTTTTTTTTTTTTTTTGCTGTAAATGTGTTTATTAATTGTTTCCCGTTTTCGTTTTTTAGTTTGGAAATGAAGAGCAGCAGCTGGCGTGGGCAAAGCGTGAGAGTGAAAAAACAGAGCAAGAAAGACTAGCTCGGTTGCGGAGACAAGAACAAGAAGACCTTGAGTTGGCTATTGCACTCAGTAAGGCTGATATGCCAAGCTCCTAAATAGGAGTTCTTTGCCTCTACCCTTCCAAGTGAAACCTTTAAACCCGGCTTTTATAAAAATACTAAATTCTTGGTTTGTATTGTGAGAATAATTCTAGTCACCCTCAACTCTAAGCAAGACTGGCTGGTTATGTCAAGCTGGGCTCTGTGTGGCTTTTCAAATGTGTAATATACAGGAAACACTGTATAAGATGTATTATACGTTTTAGGTAAAATTTACTGCTTGTAAGAAGTTTAACATATGATCCTAAGATACTGGAAGCCAAGTTTCTTTATTTTGAAGACCATGTTGCATATAGTAAACTGCAGCTTATGAATCTAACTTTTTATTACCTAAATTCCATTGTTTTTTGAGCCTGCAGTATGCAATTAAAAGAAAATATCATAAAAAGACAATATTTATAGAGTTAGCTTTCACTTATCACATCAATTGAATTAGTCATAGTAGGCTAATGAATACAAATCCATCTATGTCAAAATCTTCAGCATAAATTCATTATTAGGTGCTCCCTTTTTAATAAAGAGTTGCATCTCTTGTGGAAGAATCTGACAATTTATGATGAATATGAACGCTGGGAACTCTATRAAATACTTTGAAGCCTCTACAAATAAGGAGTAGTTCTTATATCAACTTTTATTTGCATTGAGTTTTAATAATCATATGTGATGTTGTAAAAGAGGGAGTTAATCCGGTTATAGTAAATTGGACAAGTGATGACTTTGGCAATTAAATCATTAGGTAAAATCATGCTTTGTCTCATAAGCAAATACGATTACAGGACTGTGATGCAAGATCAAACAATTCAAAACTTTGCAAGTTTAAGCTATACTCATTGCTGTGTTTTATTTTACCCTCTTTTACTTCAAGCCCCAGAAACTAGATCATATTTGTGTTATCCAACTGACTGTGTGAGACTGTCTACCTCTGTTTCTTTAATTCCACTGGTCTTATATTATGGGGATACAAATCAAAAATAGCTGAAATATGGCCAATTTGAAACAGATTTCATTTGCCAAATACATGTTCATGCATAAGCTATACTGGTAGACTGGATTGGCTTTAAAAGGCAGGTTGCAGTATTAGGTCCAAATAGGAAGAGATTTTAAATGCTGTTCCTGTAGAACTCTACATATTCCCTTGGTAAAGATGATGCAGAATGTTTTATGTGTCATATCTAAAACAAGTCCTTATGATAAATTTGTGAATTACCTACTGAATTGCTTACTAAAAATGCCTTTTTTGGTACTTGCAGGAATTCTAACACTTCAGTTGTCTTTGCCTTGGACTCCTACATCTAAATAGAGTAGACACCTAGCACAAAATTTTCCATCTGTCTTTAATGTATATCTGCTTTCCTATCCTTGGTCCTGTAGGAATACCAACTGGGTATTTAACACTGTGTTCTTACTGGTGCAACCCTGTTCTTGGAAAATTTTCTTTTTTTTCTTTTTTTTTTTTTTTTAAATGTGGTACTCATCGTCTCTATTGCATTCACATTTCTTATGCCCTTGCTTCCTTATTTTTATTTCTCATGCTACAGTGATAGTGCCTGTTTATGCCATGAAAAGTTTCCATCCTGTTCCAATTGCCTTACTCTGGAGGCTTTCCATACATGGAGCCAAGGATCAGATTAAATAGTTTTAATCTAATTAGCAGTTTTCTATTCTGAAATGCAGCTAAAAAATAACATGTGTTGTTTCCAGCTTTTGAGAGCAGATCTATCAGTGAGTACGTGTCTGTGTCTGTGCACTGCGTACRTGCACACAGATACCACCCTTTCACGCAGGCAGCAATGGGTTTGACAAAACTCTAAAATCTGTTAGACAAAATTATCAAACCTGAGTTCAAAAGTGTCAACAAGTTCTCTTCCGGGGTCTACRGGACTCCAGGTCCCTGAAAGCAAATTAGGCCTGTGTCGAGCTAACTTAAGCAAAGCCTTTTGCTATGAAAGAGCGATTTTCAAAATTGKGTAAGAGTCTTCATTTTCCTTTGGGTCTGAATCTTTGTGGTTTCTCCTCAGCTTTAATATAACTGTTATATGCAAAACCATTTTAGAAAGGAAAGCGACTTTTGGGCTGCTGTTTGGCTGATGCAGCTCCAGGGGGACAGGTGGATAATTTCAATACCTGAATTCATGTTTCCTGCCCCATGACAGGACTTAGTGCTTGTCAGTTCTCTGAAATAGTGTAATTTCTGAGGCAGTGAGTTGGTGTGTTCAGCAGGGAGCCAGAAATGTGAATTAATTTAGCATTCCACATAGCGTTAGAACTAATTACTTACTTTCCTCTTTCCTCATGGGCACATTCTCTATATTTGCTTGGACAGGAACAGAAGAAGGTCCGGCAAATTAACAAGTGCAGCACATGTCCTCTGTGCACGGTGTATTAGCATTAGTAATCCTAGGTTTACCGAGACACTTTAGATTCCAAATTTTAGACACTGTAGTAGAGCTGTGATTTCTCCCCATCATATTTTCCAGGAAAAAAAAAAGTTTGACACCATTCTTCCCTTATGCATGTAACTTAGTGTTTTGTATAATACCTATTCTTGCTCTTCTGAGACTTTATTTTAAGATGTTGATCTTATTCTTCCTCCAGAACAGTGAAATTTAAAGCACAAACAGGTCTGTTGCTATGTGGGCAGATAAATCTGTACAATGCAAGATATATAAAATGTGAGTATACGCAATACATATACAGTGTATATTATAAGATTCATATTGTCTGTATGTGTGTATATATATATATCATATTGTATAATGTAATAATAGTGTGTGTATATACTATATATGTCCACATACTATGTCTAGTATATAATTACTTCTACTGTACATAAAATGTGTATATACAATGAATATGTAGAATATTCTTATTCGTATTCTATATATTAAAATTTGTCTGTATGTATGTATTCTCTATACAGAGACGGATACAGAAATGGAAATTAGATCATGGCTCTTATAATTTCAAAGTTCTGGTGAAAGAAAAAAAAGCTGAAATTACTATTATTTTTTTTTTTCAAGAATACTTTAATCAACATGAAAAACTGTGYTCAATAGTTGTGCCAAGGGTAAGAGTGAATCCTGGCGGAAAGTAGTATCACCTGCGCTCGATGTGAGTTCACATTGTGTTGGATTTTTAAGGTTTTTTTTGAAAAGTCCTCTCTATTTCTTGCATGTGTTGGCYGTGTGATACCTTTGCTCTGGCGAGGCACTGATTTTTCTCTTTATTTTTGCTTGTGTTCTCTTTTCTTTTCCCCTTCGTGCCCTTTATAAACCATTTCAAAAGAGCTATTCCCTCACCCGCCACAAGACAGGTGCACATTGAGGTAGAAAACACGTTTTTCCTGCCTCATTCCAGTTCCGTAGGTTGCATAGAGTTGTCATCTGCGTCTCAGCTCTAATTTTCCCCCATTCCCACCCAARTTTTCCTTTGGGAAGAATGCTTATCCGTCGCGTTCTTGCCTTTGAGGACACGAGATGGGTGCTCTGCTTCCATGGGTCCATAGCCAGACCCGGTGGTTTGCTGAGCAATCCCAGAAGAGTTCGGTGAGCTTTTATAGGGACACGTGTGTTAAAATACAGGGTACTGTGACCGCTGGAATGACTCATGGAAAACCATGAACTGCATGCCAAGGCACAACAGTTCAAACAGGGAAAAATGGGCAGTTTTTTGCCCTAAACACATACATGCAAACCGGGTAGAG
Source organism: Nothoprocta perdicaria (assembly GCF_003342845.1). Taxonomy (NCBI): domain Eukaryota; kingdom Metazoa; phylum Chordata; class Aves; order Tinamiformes; family Tinamidae; genus Nothoprocta; species Nothoprocta perdicaria. The sequence goes on from NW_020454727.1 coordinate 440,244, forward strand.
GACACAGCTATCACATTGCTTGCGTATTCTCTTGCAGAGCACACGTGCTCACGTTTGCCTCCAGTGGTTTCCTGAAGTTAAAACCCAAAATGCTTTCTTTTTAAAGCCTACTGGGCCTTCTGCAATAAAAGCAGTTGCTCTTAAAGGTGGTACTTCTCTAATACTGCTGTATGAAACGTTTTTATATTGGCAAATGTTTCCTTTGGAAGCCTCTGCCCTAGGAGAACCCCTGCTGTGTTTCATCCCATGTAACGTGCGCTCAAAAGTGTAGGAAATCCTGTGCTGTGACTGACAGTGAGTAGCTTTTTTTTGATCTTAATTCCTGTCTGTGAAATCTGTCGTCAGAAATTTTGTAGACATTATTTTGTTGTTTTTTTGCTAAAAGATAACGCACTTTCCTGGATCCTCCTTGCAATCCTTTGGGATTCCTATGTCTTCTCCCACATTTCTCCCTTGAGGAGGGTATTTGTGCGCTAGGACCCGAGGCCCAAGGAGTTTTGGTCYGAACAGTGTCGCCTTCCCCGGGCCAGGGCTGGATTTCTGCCGTGTGTGTTTTATTCCTCCCTCTCAGGAAATGCATTTCTGCTGAATCCGAATGCGGAGAGTGAACTGGGCTGAACTGGTTTGGTCTGTGCTAATAACCATCTAGCTCGAATCGCTTGGYCGGTGCTGTAGTCGAGTTGACTGGTGTGTGTCAGCCCGTCCCGCTGTAGGCTTCCCAACCAACACACCTCTCCTTGGAAAGTGTGCTGGAATCATAGAGAATTTATTTTTAGAGTAAATACGTTAACTCTTTATTCCTCCTTGACACATTTGTTTTATCAGGTGGTATACTTGCTCTTTTTACTTGAAGGTTTTATAAAATAAAGGCTAATTTGTTTATAAAGTGGGATATTCGTTTTTCCAACTTCTGCCTTCCCCTTTAACTTCAACTTCAAAAGGAAAGCCCATAGTGAGTGTGGTTCCTTCTGCTGTTACAATGGTACAGTGCATTTCTTAGTGTCCCTTTTAATATGCTTTCCTTCAGTCTGACCTAAAAACAGTGGAAACCTAAAGTGGAAATTGCAACGTTGACCTGAATATGACTAATATCTCCAAATATGTACATTATTGTAGTTATATTTATCTTTCAAGTATCATAACAGATCAAAAGAAAGGTATTTTAATTTTAACCCATCTCATGTGTTTATTGTTTAATAAGAGAAATGTTATTGTTTAATATAATAAATGAAAAGTTACTTTTTTGGAGCTCTGAGGCTTTGGCAATCGTTCTTTCACCTGGTTTTCCTGGATTTCACGTGCTCAAGTGTCAAGATTTGTGGTTCTCACTGCRGGTAAGTGCTTACATGGTCTCTCCATGGATTTTTTCCCCTTCGGGACAGGACTTTTTCCGCACCCTTCTCCCGTCCACGTTAGTGCGAGGCAAAGCCTTGCCGGGGCCGCTGCAAAGCAGTGCGTGCCACGCCACCGGGGCCATGTGCACAGGGAGGCAGCGAGGAGATCCCCGAGGACAACCCGGCTGGAAAAACGCCTTCCCTGTGGCTCTCTCCTGCTCTGCTCGCCCTGACTCACTCTCCCGGCCGYGGGTTTTATTTACCCGGCTTTTGCACCCGGTGGCGCAGTGTGCCCGGGCAGGTCCGGCCGGAGGCAGCTCACCAGCAATATTCCCATTGCGCTGACGTTTGCCAGGCGGGATTTTGTCCGAGCCGGACCTGACCCTCGCRTCGGTCCCTGCCGAATGCCCACGGACACCCCTGCAGCTCCGGCTGCCAACGCCGCCTTCGCATCTATTTCTCTTGAGGAGAAAACTGCCCGCTCTGCTCCCTGCTGTGCTCTGCTCCGAGCGCGTCCTCTTGTCCGGTTCTAGAGGTTGTTCTTCTGGAACAGGGTGTGGGAGCACTCCCTAATTTAATGACCGCAATTAAAAGTTGCTGCTGACCCAGCGTCTCCTGCCAGCGCCGGAGCTTCGCGCTGGCGCGTTCCTACAACGCCCTGTGCCGGGTGATATAAAACGGTGACGTCAAAACTCGGGCTGTCATCGTGCGTGGGCTCTAATAGAGGAGGACGTTGGCGTTTGGGGGATTTCTTTKAGTTTGTGTTTTGGTTTGTGCTCAGCCCCGGGCTCGGTTGCTTCTCTGCTAATGCCCTGAGCGGCATGGGGGATGTCCAGGGTGATGTCCCACATGCTTCCTGGTGACCTCATGGTCGTTCAGACCTCCAGGAATGTGCTGAACTCTCTGACGTGCCAAAGAATCAAAGTCAAGCTGCTGTAAAGAGCTGCTGTGTCTATAATTATAATAAACCCGATTATAACCCTGCAGCAGGTATGTCCATTTATAACYCTGAAGCAGGTATGTCCATGAGCAGCTTCTGTGTTGCTGAATTTATGCTTACTACAAAGGATGGAAAATACTTTGTTTTACCAAAAGAAATTGTATTTGAAGTAGGTAACAAATGCTAAATATCTTTGCGGAGTAAATAGGGTGCTGTTGCTCCAGCTCTCCTTGTGCATAAAAACATGCCTTTTTTGCCAAGTTTAAACCTCTCCCTTCTGTAAAGCACTGCCTGTGACTCTCTGTTTTGGTCTCTACATAAAATATTATGAGATCAAAAAATTGTGGCTGAAAACATAGACCTCAAAAGATGAAATCAGACATTTTTTCTGCCTAACGAGTTTCGGGTAAATCCCTGTCTCCTCAGAGCCGAGGCGGCTCCCAGCCTGGCCGGCGCCGGGGGCCCCGGGACACCTGGGCAATTCACGGGCTCTCGGGGCAGGTGATTCCGTTTTTCTCCCCATTAAATTCCAGGGCTTTGGGTTTTGCCTTTTGCTGGTCCCCACAGGCACCAGGCACCGTAGTGATGGCTCTGTGCCTTTCTCGTAGTTGCTTTACTTAAATATAGCAAAGAAATTGCTGGCGCTTGGCATTCTGGCTTAGAAAATTGAATTTAAGAAGAGCCTAAGAGCCACTGTTAGTCGTAGGTGCACAAAATAGCTTGGGAAACCACAAAGCTTCGACCGCAGAAAACCACATTGCCGCACGCTCCTATAATTTGAAGAAGGGACAACCTTTTTTTGGCTCTCCCTGTGGCCGGAGCAGCGGCGCGTGCCGGGAGCAGCCAGTTCCAGGCCCCTCGCAAGGGCAGGGGGGTCCRCGAGGGACCGCGTGTGCCGGCCCTGGCCCTGCTCCCGGGACACCAAAGCGGAGCTGCTGCAAGCTTGCAGCAGCCCCTTGCAATTATTTTGCAAAAAATCCCCTTGCAGCCCCTTGCAATTCCCGCTTCCCTCCGCTGCCAGCTGTGAGCCGGAGGGGTCCTTCACCCCACTGCCCGTTTTGGGGAAAGAAAAGCTGGTTTTGATGCAGAAACCCAAGCCAAGTGGGGAGYGAGCCCATGCGGGAAGGGGCTTGAGCTTGGAGGCGGTGGCTGCAGCCCTCGCCGGGAGCCCGCGCTGGATCTCGTCGCTTCTGCGCTGAGCTGCTTTATCTAATCTGGCGATCGATCTCGCCAGCGCTGTGAGCCCATCACTGTGGTGTCTCGTAAGAATACATGTGAAAATCTTGTTTACAGCGGACTCGACGCTTCCTCCGATCGGCTTTGACTAAGATTTCTTTTTTTCTTTTTGGGCTAGGCTGCAAACAAAGCCAGGGCTCCCGCAGCTGGCAAGGGAGGCCAGAGCAGGCAGCTCCCCCAGGCGCACTTGGGGGAAGAGGTTTGGGGCATTTTCAGGTAAATTAGAGCAAAATCACTCAGAGCCTTCAGCCCTGCTGCCCTGTTGCTAGAAGACCCAGTAGACTAGTGGGATCGCATGGATGTGCCTTGGGTTGTCCTGATTTAAGGCAATTAAATGAAAAAAAATAAAGAGGGAACGTTGAGAATTAGTCGTGATGGATTGCGAGAATGAGCACAGCAGCTCGCTCCTTGTGCCGCTCTTATCTAGAGATTCAAGGACCTGCAGCTTCCTGCAGAGACCACGCACGAGTTGCTGTAGGTGCCGCACCTCCAGCAACTACAATAAAAACGGGCACGGGTTTCTATCAGTGGTGTTTCACTCCCCTCTATTCTCCGCATCCATTTCAGAGGCCTTTATTTGATATATATGTGCGYGCACCTACCTTTACGCACGCGCGGGCAGAAAAGGATGGCGCTGTCCTGTTTTCAGGGGCGCTGCAGCAAGCGCTTGGCAGCCACAACGTGCCCCTTTTGCTCTGGAGAGCAGCACAGGACCAGGGTGTCCACACTGCTCACCGCGATTCCAGCGCTGGTTAGGGCAGGGAGGTAAGACCAGCTTGGCCACAGCTCTCCCAACGAAGGCGAGTGCCAGTTGTGGACGTTGTGGCTGGACTGGAGGAGACTCGGGTGGGCAGGGGCTGGTTCTTCAAGGCTTGGTGGCCGCAGTGAAGGTCCTGCTCTCAGCAGGCAGGTGTGGAGCTTCACCCCTATAACGTGGGTGGACGTGCAAGTGGTCACGGTGATGGTCCACCAAGCCCGTGCACTGATTGCAATTGGGCAGGAGCGAGCGGGACAAGCGCATCCTTGCGYTCCCCTTCCCGGAGCTTTGGGACATGCACCGAGGGGTGGTGGCACCCGGTGCAAGGAGGTGTCACCTCTCTGCGCCTCCCGTAGCCACGTCACGACGGGGAGAACGGTGCCGCGCCGCAGCACCGAAACCCGGGCATGACCAAAAGCGCTTCTGAAGAGGCAGAAAGGAGGGGGAAAAGGAAAAAAAAAAAAGCAGGTTCAAAGGTAGGCGTGAGGCTTCGTTTCAAAACCATCTTCTTCAGGCACCCAAGGGCTTGCTGAAATGCGAAAATCTTTGGTGATGGGGAAAGAGAAGGAAATACCTAGAACTGTTGCAACAACGGGTGTGCTAATTTTAGAACATCTTTAAGTCATCCTCACTTTCTGGAATTATATTGTGCAACATATATTTTTTTTTCTAGCTAATAAATGTTTTGTTTTTAATGAAGAAATGCTAAATCTCCCTTATATTTCACTTTGAAAGCACTATAAAAGTGAAATGTGGAACTCATTCTTCCATGTCAATGATTAGAAGCCCAAAATACATCTGTTACACATGAACAACTGCAGACTTTGCTTTCACAGAAGAACAGCTATATTTGTCGTTAGTTTGAATGTTGATTTCATTCTCGCGAGCTCGAGCTCGTAGAGGCAGAAAAATGTCACAATCCTGTTTAAAGCTCTAATTATTGAGTTCTAAGCATCCAGATGTTGGAGAAAAATACTTTGATACCAAGCTCAGTGTGCATACTTAGCTGACGCTGGGTTTGCTTYAGAACTAGCACGCCTTGCTGCTAAACTGGGCTCTAAAAGCAGAGGATCCTCATTATAGTTTCAGACTAATTGCACAGATAAAGTGCTTGGTCTTAGGATCTCATTTGGAGCTGTGGAAAAGCTTTGGCGGGCTCCGATTGCCTTGCTGCTTTTGCAATATCTATCTTTGTTATTTGCTGCCTTTGCAATATCCACTTTGTTTCAAAGGAGTTTTCAGAAACAGGATCACTGTATTTCCCTCCAAAATAATAAATACCTTTATTAGCTCCTGAAACCTATGTGTGATTCAAAATTCTTAAGTGAGTTTTCTTGAGGARTAAGTTATGAAGGTACCTTAACCTGTGCTGTGAATTTATGCTTAAATTCCACTACTGTTCTACTGGAACTTTGCACCGAGCTCTTGAGAGCAAGGATAATTTATGTACAAGGATGCCTTAAAATAAGCCTCTGTAATTACAAAAATGCAGTGTTTAAATTTATAGTAAAAACCCACACACTGCTGGCAAAACTATAACTGCATCTGGAAAACATTAAGGATGCTATTAAAATAGTCTAGCATAAACTAGAAATGAGACTGAAATTACAGTGTTGCTTACTTAACCATTTTTAGGAAGTATATTTTGACTGTGATCTACTCTCCTATGTGATTCTTTGATAAAACACTCTATTGTAGCTTGTTTACCACCCAAAATGAATTGCGTACTTTGTTACCTATTTTAGCAAAAGCCAGAGCTCAGATTTTTTAAGTGTCTTCCTACATTCGTTGATGATTTAAAACATAACCAGGTGGTGGCTGGTCCAGCCATCAGGGGAAGAAGCAACGGAGACCTCAAAGGAGAATAAAAAAATCACAGCAATTAAAAACTTATTTTATTAAAAAGACGAAATGCTTTCAAACATTGAAAAATTACGTTTTTATAAAAACAGAAATAGGCAAAATACCCATTTGTCTTCTATTTACATATACAATATTTATCATTGTATAAAACTATTTACAATATATAAAAAAATTAGACAGTAAAATAGGTTATTTTCATACAAGACATCAAGCCCTGTACTTCTAGTGTAGATCATGGCAAACAAGAATATTATTGCACCTGTGAAACCAACAGTCTAACCGTAGGAGTGTCCTCTTAGCCATGCCTTCAACTGAGGTCTAACCTAACACCGCAACGCTACAGGAACATTCATTTAATCTCCTCTAGGGTCAACTTCAGGCAGTTTCCATACAAACATTGTCTCGTAAAGCTTAGGACCGGGCAATCAGCATTGGGGCGGGGGAGAATAAAAATAATTAAAAAAAACACATCAGTATTTACAGCTTCTTCTATACAATCTGTATGGAGTCTTACGGAGTTTCCCCTTCACCGAAGCTGTATAAATAACCCCCGTTTCCCCCCCAAATGGCTGGGCAGGTGCACRGATAGAGTCCAAGAGTCTTCAGGAGATGCCTGGCTAAGTCTCCTCGGGTCAAATCCTCCCCGGCGGCGCGGGCGCGAGCGTCGCCGCCTCCCTGCGTAGTACCAGCTACAGGCTTCGGAGCGGGTCTGCACCTGAGCACTTCAACCCGGCGGCGGGCCGGGGCGAGCGCCGCGGGCTACATGTGCCGCTTCATGTGCAAGGCCAGGTGGTCCGAGCGGGAGAAGGCGCGGTCGCAGAGGTGGCACTGGAAGGGCCGGTGGCCGGTGTGCTTGCGGTAGTGGCGCGTGAGCTCGTCGGAGCGGGCGAACTTCCAGCCGCAGCCTTCCCAGTTGCAGTGGTAGGGCTTCTCGCCTGCGGGAGCACAGCGAGGCGGGCGTCAGCGCCGCGCTCCCCCACGCGCCTGCCCCATCCGAGCGCRCCGCGGCCCCTTGGCTTTAGCCCCAAGTTCAGCGTGGCCCACGGGAGCCCTTCCCTCGCTGTCCCCATCCCACGTCCCAAAAACGGGAGCAATTACTCGCCATAAAAAACACCCCCACCCTTCTCTAGGTACAGGAGGACGCTTGGACCTCGCAGCGCCCCACACCTGTGGTATCTCACAGGGGTTCTCCCTCCGCTCGGGGACACCCAAGGGTTAAAGCTCGAGCTGTTCGCGGCCCCGGGGCTGCCTCCCGCGCTTACCTGTGTGCGTGCGGAGATGRGCCTTGAGGTGCGAGCTCTTGGTGTAGGTCTTGCCGCAGCCCGCGTAGGTGCACGTGTGCGTGGCCGTCCTCTTGCGAGGCCAGGAGCGCCGGCCTCTCTTGGGCTTGGAGTCCAGCAGCTCCAGAGGGGACGAGGGCGGCGTGAGCACGCCGCGGGGCGCCGACGCTTGCAAGGGCAGGCTCTCCTCGAACAAGCCGAACTGGGAGCTGCTCTGGTACTGCAGGTGGGGCTGCGCGTGGTGGAAGGCGGCGGGTGGGTGGTAGCTCGGCGGGAAGGGCACGGACGAGGGGCACATCAWGGGCGCGTGGCAGTCGCTGGCCACCAGGTCGTCGGGGCTCAGCGGCGGCGTCTCGGCGCCGGGGATCTGCGGGGAGCTGGCCACCCGCGGCTGCTCGTAGGCCAGCATGCAGGTGGCATTGCCCTCCTGCTTGATCTTGGGGCACGCTTGGGGCACCAGCCCCAGCACCGGCCCGTAACTGTCCACCTCTGGCTCGGGCTTGATGTTCTCCACGAACTGCGGGGCGCCGAAGCTGGGCGTCACGAAGAAGCGCCCGTGGACGCTGCCGGCCGGGCAGAAGCTRGACTCCATCTCGGACCGCATCATCTCCGGCACCATGCCGGCGCTGCCGTAGGGCGGGGGGCTGCCCTGCTCCATGGAGCCGTAGCATCCTGAGGATGGGTTGCCCGGGTAGAAGCTGCCACCGTTGTCCCCACCGGGGGCGGCGGGATAGTCCCCGCTGGCACCGCCTTGCCCGTAGCCGTCGCTGCCCATGGAAAGGATAAAATCCAGCACAGTGTTGAGGTCTTCATCCTCTTTGCGGGGCGACAGGTCGCCCCAGGCGCCGGCGGGCGCTTTGGCCTCCTGCTCGCACTTCCACCTCTGGGGAAGAGAGAAAAGTGGAGAGGGTTAGAGCCGCCGGGGAGAGGCTGTGCGGGAATGCGCGCGGGGTGCTGAGCCGCCCACCAGTGCGCTGAGCGGCGCCGGCCTCGGCGCGGCCCGGGGCGGGGGGGAGCCCGGACTCACTTCGTGCAGTGCTTTCTCGCGGCAGGGGCTGGCGAAGGTGGCGAAGGAGGGCAGGATGGTGTCGCTGAGCGCCATGGTGCGGCCGGCGGGACGGGCGGACGGCGCGGCGCGGCCCGCGGCCCCGCCGCTTATAACGCGGCCGCGGGCGCCCTCAAGCCAATTGCAGGGAGCGGAGGAAACGCGTCCCGGACGGGGGCGGGCGGGAGGCAGCGGCTCGGGCGCAGCCTAAATTTAGCCCCGGTATAAAAGGACTCGGAGCCGGCGGCCCCCAGCCCGAGCGGGGCGGAGCGGAGCGGGGTCTGGCCGGGCCGGGCCGAACCGAGCCGGGCCCAGCCGAACCGGGCCGAACCGAGCCGGGCCGCCGTAGTCTCCTCACTTTGTGTCACCTCCGCGAGGGGAGCGCCGAGGGTCCCGCTCCCGCGGGGCGTTAGGGAGCCTGAGGATCCCTGTGGGAGTTGAGGGAGCTTTGAGGGGGTCTCTGCTGCCCCCACGGGACCTCCRTGGAGCCTCCATGACACGAGGGGACCTGTAGGAGTCCCCCTCTCTGCCTCCCCCCRTAGGACACTGCAAGCTCCATGACCTGAGGGGACACTGAGGTGTCCCTCTGGGAGATGAAGGGGGAACCCCTGGCTGTCCTGGAGTGCTGGGACCTCCATGACTTGCGAGGACACTGAGGGGTCCCTGCCGTACACAGACACCCCAGGGTGCTGAGAGGCCTCCATGACATGAGGGGACAAGCAGGTGTCCTTTGTCCCAAGCCCTCAGAGGTGTGAGGAACCTCCATGAGAGGAGGAAGGCAGAGGACACTGAGGGACCCTGTGGTACATGAAGGGCTGCAGAGGAATCCCTGCCTTTGAGGATGCTCCCCATGATCCGGAGAGGACTTGGAGTGGAAAATTCATGTTTGGTTGGACTGAGGAGAGGGTAGGATGGTCCCAGCTGAAAGAGGGAGGGGTGGTGGCCACGGAAAGCGGGGCACATGCACTTTACACACAAGTAAACACACAGGTGATCCTGAGGCTGGAAGCCTCCTCTTGTAGTTGTGCTCTGGTCCCATGGTAGCCCTGACAGAGGGTTGTTTGATGTCCCTCCTGAGCCATCTCTCTGGGAGGAAAATACTGGATGCTGGCATTTAATGGAAGTCCACATCACTAGCAGAGTTTCCATTTGTTGCACAGAGTTTGCCAAAATCAACGTTTCTGTGACATTATAAAAAAAAATAATGCAAGTAGCTTCTGTGATCTGCCTTGGCTGTAGCCAAATTATGGTCCTGTGCTGTATTTTCAGTAACACGGACTGTTCTCCTCCCTTACGTTTGCCTGTGACTTAGATGCCCAGATTGAAGGTGCTGTTCTCCAATGTTTTGAGATAGTACGCCCCAAAGCCGTGGGGTTTTTTGAGAGACACAGCTGCTTGGCGGACACCGAAGAACGAAAGAGCAAAGTGGCAGTTCTTAAAGGAGGAAAAAAAAAAAAAAGTGGTGCTCTATCGCACATCAGCCTGATTCTTTGAGAGCTTATTCAGAGAAAGAGCTGTGCTTTCCCTTACCTCCTCCATACTTCCTTTGCAGCCACTTCTGAAAGGATTTCTAAGCGAGCTCGAGGATCAGAAGCGCGTAGGAGAACGACTCTCACTTTTGTGCCTCCAGTGCCCCACGAGGGGAAGGAGTTTGGCACGAGACTTTGACAGACTCTGGTTCTCAGGAGGCTTTGGAGTGGGTACCCGAGCGCTCGTCCCAGCACTGCAGCTGGATGCGGCCGCTGCAGGCAAGCATAGTTGCTAGGGTGAGCRAAAGAGCTCTTCAATAGCTGCACATGTTTTAAAATTATGGAGATCTCCCGTATAACTTTCTATACTTTTTTATTCGAGAAGTTCACAGGATGGCCAGGAGAAGCAGCCAAACTGCTGTGACTGGAGCAGAATCAATACACTGAATGCATGGTAACGCAGTACACAAAGATGTATGACTCATAGCTCTGTAATGTCACACTTGTGTAATCTTTCAATGTAAACCCTTTTCCTCTAATAAAATGTTAGTGAGTGTACAATACGTATATATGGAGCAGTGAGTCAGCCAAGAAAATATACTCTGATGAATCCAGAATGAATGTGAACGTTCCCTTGATAACACACCCTGAATGTCTGTGTCAGTTTATGTTCTTGTGGTTTCAGCAACAGCTATAACAAAATATTTTGTTTCTAGGATATACAACTGCAAGTGTAAATTTTGCTGAGAATCCCTGGGCAGATGCTCCCCTCCAGTAGGCACTTGCAGGACATTTGTTTGCATTCACCGTGCACCCCAAGCTACGTTGTGCATGTGTGTTTTTTTGGTTTTGTTTTTCTTTTTTTCTTTCTTTGCATAAAGGAAATGTTTAAAGAGGAGTGAGGATGAAAGCCAAGTGTATGAAATAATAAATGCGCTGCCTTTCGTTTCTTTTTCTTTTCAAGCTCAAAACTCTTAAGCATATTAAGAGTGTGCTGAATGTGAGAATGTGTTTGTGTTGCGAGTCACTCGCTCTGTGCAAACYGAGCACAACTGTGCCACAATCTTCCCCGTGGTCCTTGGTCATCACGCTGAGGGTTTCTAGCTTTTGGCACCATGCCATTTTTATATTAAATATCTAAAACCTAGTGCTTGGAATGGCTCACAGCAGTGTAGATGGGCAGCAATGCCACTGGCATAGGTGCATGAAGAACAGATTAAGTACTTGCAAACCTGCTGAGTGCAGAGGAGTGCTAAGTATTGTGTGATTTGTCTTCCAGCCACAGTAAACACAAACTCTGACATTTTCATATGGCAAAGTTGCTTTTTTTTTTCCTAGGTGTTGCTGCCGATCTCTGTTATTGTTTCTACATCAGAAGAAACTTTTGGGGGCGGGATTGCACATGCTAATAAAAGCACCAGGGCTGAGTCTTTGCAAGGCGCCCTGGCAAAGGGCTGCAGCTGGAGGTGCTGCTGAGCCTGCCCACGTCACCTGGCTGCCACAGGGCTCTGAGTCATTGCTGAAATCGAGCAGTAATGACAACAAAAACAGCTCCTTTCTCAGGCGTTTGTTCTCAGAAAGTTTAGTCTTGATTGCACCTAGAATTAATGTAATAATAGCCGTGTCAATGAGATGGGAATTATACTCTTGCCCATTTCCAAACAACAGCACAAGCAACTTGCTGCGGCCAGTCCTGCTTAAACGAGACCAGTGCTGGCGCAGAGCTGGGGAAGTGGAGCTTGTTGCCCATATACGACCCATATAGGCAACAGCAGAGCAACTCTGCTGCTCTCAGCAGCCCGCTKGCCTAGGCAGCAGCCTCGTGTGGTCCGTGGCAAAAAGCAGAGCTTTTTTTGGGGARCACAGCCTTAAACGAGCCTGCATTGCAAGGCATGACGCCTGGGTCCGCCTGGGTCGCGAGGCAATTAAAATTAGTCTTTAACAATGTTTCTCATTATGTAACACCGCTTTGATCTTTGCCATCTACCACTTTATCAGTTTATCTGGTTTTGTTTTCTTCCAGGTCATTGTTAACCACGTTGAATGGGAAGTGATGGTTAAAAGAAGAAAATAGAGGGGGTGTCAAGCACTCATACGCTCGCTTGATTAAAATGAAGGTTGGATTTTGAGATCTGTCAGCAAATTTGGACCAATGTGTGTCTGTGCACGTGTACCCCTCTTGCTTCTCCCTGGAAATACCATCCTGCAGCTAGTCCAGGCCTTCCCAAGGTGTTCGGTACACTGCAGTCTTATTTAAAAACCTGCTTAAAGCCACTGTTGATTGCCACTAATTGCGTCGACTGCCTTTATTTATGCTCCCRTTCATCTTTCAAGTCTTTCCAGTATTTTGCCCGTGATTACAAAGCCCTGACAGGCAAATCTGGGTCATTCTGTTTAGCCTTTTTAAATATTGACATAATATTAGCATTCCCCAAGTCACCTGGGGCTTCCCCTGCTGCTCTGGAATTGATTGATAATAAACATTAACCATCTGGATAGCTCCTTAGTTGGGTCTTTTAAAACACTCGCATGTAAGTTACCCAGACCTGGCAATTTCATATTGTTTGAGCCGAGTAGCAGTTGTTTTAACATCCTCCTTAGTTACTGGAATGGAAAGTATTTCAACATCATTATAGTCTGATCTGAATGCAGCATCTGGCTGCTTTCCCAAAGAGAGAACAGAAATATTTTCTAGCGCTTCCGCTTTTTCAGCGTGATTATTGACAGCTCTATCGTTTCCATTCTTTGCGATGGCAATCGGAATTCTTTTTAGTGGAAACCCTATTAACTCACTGGCCGAAAGTGATTAGCAAATGTCAGCTGCTGCCACCTTGAATAACTGCACACTTTAGCAGGGCAGACTAAAGGTGCAGAGGAGAAAGAAGCTTAAATTCATCTCAGTAAATAAGCTACCTAAAAAAAAAAATAAAAGCTTGATCAGAAATACCCAGAAAATACTCTTCCTGAGAGTAAGTTTGTGGGTTCAATAAATCATGCAAAAATCAGATAATTTGTGAAGTTGATCAAGATAAAGTACTATGTGTTGTAACTTGAGTTGGTTGTGTGAAGAATGATAGTGTTTAACTGCAAAAGATTTTTTTTATCATTTTTGACTTGGGAGACGAAAAGTGGCTTTGAAGAATCTCAGAGAGGCCTGTTTACCCATCTGTTCCTGGGAGTGTGGAAACCCAAATGATTTATGCCATTTTTTTAATTATCTACTTTGATTAGATATGTAGTTTTGTTTCTGGCAGCACTTACCGATGTGAATGTTCARTACACACATGCCGTATTGCAGATGTTCCATTCAGCTGTCAATTAAAAACATATTTGACCGATCTTTTCTTGTTTTAACTTACAGATCTACAGAATGATAGCRGTTTCCAAAATTCATCAGAAATGTTGAACAGTATCTGAGAAGCTGCTTCAATCTAGGAAGCTGCACTGATTAAGAGTTATATTTTTATTTCTACTGTTGCCAAATCCCTTTTTATTGAGATTCGCTTTTGCTGAGGAAGCCAATCCCCAAGGAAGAGATGGAAAAACACGGGTGTGTGTGGAATAACAGGAGCCCAGGGCAGACGTAACCTGTGTAGCTTTATTCAGAAAAATAGCTGTTACTATCAATAAACATGCAATAGCATCCTCAAAAATGGGACCCCAATAAAATGCTACTCTACAGGCTTGGCTCATGTCTGCTCCCAAATACTTTTGGGAATGGAGACAGCCGGTTGATGGGAACTGTGTGGTCCCTCATGSTGCTTCGGGGTAGAGAAGGTGCCTGGGAAAGAGCAGTAAATGTTAGTGAGTGGGAACGTTTATAATGTTTAATGCTTAAGCTGCATACTAAAAGCTTCCATTGATATAAAGAGAGGGTAATATTTAAAAAGAAATCCCACTTGATCTTGTTACATTACAACTGCTGAATGGAGTGGGATGGGGGATATGTTGCTAGGTCTCCTATTAGGTTTTTGCTGATCTGCATTTCAGGAAAATGCTTACATCACTACTGGAGATGGCAGGAGAAAAAGTAAAACGATGTCTTCTCTCTTCTGTCCCCTTGAGACAATTAGCAACGTGGAGCCAGACAATGTTAACTGATTTTTTAGAAGCTCAAACTATGTTCGGGGTTTAATTAATGCGGGGAACAAATCCGTTTGAGGTTGCTTCAAAGAACTAATCAGATGCACTTCTCTTGCTTTCTAATTTGCAAGCTCTGCTGCAGTCTGCGTCAGCGAAGCAGATGCAGCTGCTTTTCCGACCAGCTCGTTGTGTCACTTTGAAGTTCACAGGTTTCAACTGGTGGAAGGAGAGCGGAGACTGGACAGCCCTCAAGAAAGGAGGTTCCAGCAGATGCTGGTGAGAAGGGATGAGGGTTTTGCTTTCTTCCCTTGTTGACATGCCAAGCATCTTCACAGGCTGCAGCCTGATCTGACTGGTAGAACCTCRTTCACCATCTCTACAAAGTTGGGATTTGGGGGTGGGCGAGAAAGCTTCATTCATGGGATGCCCATGTGGGATGGGGTTCTCCTTCAGAGAATACCCSCCTTTGTACAGCACCTGCATTAGTGAGGACTGATTAGTCATATGTCCTGCAGGTGAGTAATGGGAAAGAGTGCAGCAAGCACTTCATTAACTGTGACGCTGTTAATTGGTGTTGCTGCCTGCCTGGGATTACTTTCCCTGCTTGAATACGTGGAAGTCTGAATCAGAGCTGAGGGGCATTAGCCAGCGAGAGGAAGACAGCATCTTTACATGACAGGCTGTACGTATAGAGCAGCTGATCTCATATTCCTTCCGGCACAGTGAAGTTCTTTTCTGACTTAGATCACTGAAGTATTGAAAACCATATATGTTTTTTCCATGATTACAATGTCGTTATGATTCAGTGTTGAAACTTCACTGGGATATTTTGGGACAGACTTTTATTTTTTTTCCAGGCACTTAACGTCCATTGTTGTGACCATTTGGTTTCTTGAACTATTAATGCTCACCTTTTGGGATATTTCTATATTTAAGTTCCTGGATATATCTGAGTGTAAGAGCCGTGCTTTGTGCCTTGTAGAAAATGCTTTCCATTCAGAAACAGAAAGTTGGACTTACTTTTTCATGCATGAAAATTTACTGCAGCTTGTTCTGCTCCTGTAACTTCAAGGATTATCACCCTTCTTGCTGGCAATAAACTCTAGGGCACAATTAAGTGCCAGTCAAACAGTTTTGACTGATGTTGGTCAAAATTAATGACTTTTTTGCTGCTATAGCACATACAGCTACTATAGTTCAAGAGAATAATGTTGTTGAAATCCCTTGAACAGTTACAGTTATTCTTGAGCAATAAAATGCTTTTCAAGGGATAGCCTAATACAATGCAACTTTGTAGAACGAGTTGTGAAATTTTCTTTTCATTTGCCACATAAAGCGCCAAATAAATGTTTGCAATAAAAATACAGGCCTGGGAAGAACGCGTTTGGCCAATTACAGTGTAATGTGGGCTACAAAGGAGTGTTCACACTGGAGTCCAGTATGGATGTTAGCAGATCCGTGTCAGGTTACAGCAAAGAAAAGGGTGCATTAATTTGCCAAATAACCGGTACGGTTTTAGCCCGTATTTGCAAGCAAAATCAGTCTCCGAGCAAAAAGAGACGGCTGCGACTGCATGCAAAATAAATTCAGCCATGGGAAGCAGGGATGCTGCTGCTGGATTGATGCATGGGGTCTGCAAAGCACAGATTGATGGCTGCCAATTCCCCCCTAAACACTGGCCGCATTTAGCTCCTCGCGTTGACCAGGGCAGGCCCAGGGGATCGAGGCTTTTGTAGCAGAAGTGCTGCAAGCTGCACTGAGCCCCATGGTAGGAACTCAGGGTGCCCTTTCTTCTATTGCTCAAGAGCCTGCATGGTTCACCCTGTTCCTTTTTTATTTTTTATTTATTTATTTATTTATTTTTTTGTCTTATTTGTTTTGAGTTTCAGATCTCAGCAAACTGAAAAAAAAAAGAAAAAAAAAGGAAAAATAAAAAAAGAAAAAAGAAAAGAAAGGAAAAAAGAAAAGAAAGGAAGAAAAAGAAAAGAAAGGAAAAAGAAAAAAGGAAAAAAAGAAAAAAGGAAAAAAAGAAAAACGGAAAAAAAGAAAAAAATAATTTTGATGCAACTTTTATTTCAGTCTCAACACTGAAATCCTGCGGCTGTATCTACGCTTCAATGAAAGAACGCCTAGAAATAAACTTGCTGAAAACGTGTAAAAATCAGGCATTAGCACCGAGCTGCGCTTCGCCGCTTTGCGGCCCATTTTTGGGGCCTTTTTGGGCGAAAACCACCTGCTCGGCGCGGCTCCTTCRGCGGCCAAGAGGCAGCGGCGCGTGTGCCCGCGAGGGGATCCTTCGCAGCCCTTATATACCGGGGTTATTTTTAACGGCAGCCTCCAGGCTTATTGGAGTGTTTCCTGCCGCGGGCGCGCAGGAAACCCGCTTGGCTCTGGTTCCTGCTAACACGCGGCCCTGGCTCGCAAAATCCCTGAGAACAACAGGCCTGAGACTGCTCGGCTCCGTTCAAAAAAAAAAAAAAAACCCTGGCACCTTTTCAAGCCCTGACAGAAAACCTTTGAAAGCGCTGGATTTCCTCCAGCTAACGTACGAGGCTCCTCCGCCGGTGACAAATTAGACCGAAACGGCACAAAATGCTCCTATGTAAATAGTTTTTTTTTCCCCTCCTTCTGCGTGCAGCCTTTTAATAGTTCAGTCCTTATTTATAGTTATTCCTCTGGATGGAAAAATATTTTTACWTTTTTTTTTTTCCAGAGATGGGGTCTAGTGAAATGTTTTCCTTGTTTTATTTATTTATTTATTTATTTATTTTGCCTTCGAGATTTTGGTGACGGTTTTCTTAGGCTCCTTAGGCAACGTTTCCTTCCTGGAAACTGGGATAAAATGGCTGTTTTGAGTTGTTTTCACTAAAAAGCCTGTGTCCAGCTTTGAGCATATGTCTTTGCTAGACCACAATGATTAAAGAATAGTTATAACAGGCCCAAATTACTTCGATTTCCCGAGGCACAGCAGAAGAGGTTGTGCTTTATCAGTTCCATTATCAATGGGCTTTACACACCAGGTTAGTAATCAAAGTATTTATATATATATATATATATTTATTTATTTATATTCTATATAATATATGTATTTTATATATATTATATATATATAATATATATATATTTTTATATATATATATAAACATAAGTATTTTAACCTTATAAAAATAAGTATTTTAAGCTTCAATGCCAAGGATGCTATTTGCTTCTGAACTGACTTTTTGCAATAGTCTAGGAAACCTTACCTTGAAGTGACTTCTCATGCCCATCAGTAATAACAGCTTGAGTCATGGATGGTAACTCCAGCCCACAGAGATAAGTGATTTCCGAGTTTCCTTGGAATATTTCCAATAATCTCATCTTTGCCTGGCTCATTATCACCTTACAGGTAAGCAATTTCCATGGGTATGACGGAGAATTGCTCCACAATGTTGACGTGGCTCTCTAATCTCAGTATTCGTCATATTGCAGGAACAAGGTGGTTGCAAGGAGCAGGTTCACTGGAGCAACCGGACTTTCCTGCCCTGCTCTTTCCCTTGTTACCTGGGCAATAATGTGTATTTATTCACTTGATTTCAATCATCCACGGCTTGGGCATTTGGGACGGGGATCCATAAGGTTCCCCGCGTGCTTGGAGTGACTGATGGACAGCTCATCCCATTCTGGCACCTTGTGGCCAACTCTTGAGGAAGAAAGTCAAATTCACAACTATTTTATTGGTATTAATGATGCTGTTCAAGCATCTCTGCTTTGCTACAGCAGCGGGAATATTGAGCCTGAGAGCTGGACTTGTGAAGAGCAATGTGGATAAGTAACTATCACCATCTCTCAGATGACCCTTATTTTGATTGGTATCATTTTGCTCCCAAAGTTATCGACATTTCACACAGATGTGGTTAACTTCACTTCTGCGGTTGCAAATTGCTGCTGTGAGATGAGAAAAAAACAGCAACAGTTTCTAGATGGGGAAGAGATGAAGGCCACGCTCTGCAGCTCTGGCATTAAACTCACACGCCAGCCTTGCTTGGCATCTTTATCCTGCAGGATTGGGCTGTGTCGGGGCACCCTCCTTGGGACAAATCCTGGCGTTGTTGCGAGCAAGATGTTCCAATTCAGCACATCACTGCGGGGAACTTTTTGCCCTATTTTGCCCTATTTTGCCCTATTTTGCACTTCTGCAATCACAACTCATGGCGTTTGCCCGTGCGATTTGAAGAGCTGGGTGTCACAGCAGGGGCACGTTTATTTTCCGRCAGGAAAGCCAGAGTGCCAAAATASTCTGTGAACTGAAGGGTCAGGGTGAAGCTTCGCTTTTTATTTATTTCTTTATCTGCTTGAAATCAAGGTGCCCATGGTATTTATTGTGTGCGCTCGAACGGGCTAAAAACTGCCTTGATTTGATGCTTTTTGGAGCTGGCCACGGTGAAAAACGAGCCCTTGTGCCGATGGGCTTTCTGCGTCACAGGGCCCGTCTTGGACCAGCAAGACCAGCAAGGCCGGGTTTGCTGGACCCTTCTTGTGTTTTATTTATGCCTGGTGGTTTCTGGCAGGACTTCAGGGCAACTTCTGCCTCCGGCAGCCTCTGGAATCGCCCACCGGCCGCCGAAGGGCAACCTCACCAAGAGCTTTCCAAGCCGACTTGCCCGCCTCCGAATACAGCTGAAATTTATAGCTAGCAGCTTCTAAAATAACTCGCCTCGCYGCCACCGCCAAGAGCAGCGCTGGGACCGTGTGGCCTTGTGGTTATGGCTCTGGGGTTGTGGTGATGAAGTCAGAGATTCAAATCCAGTCGTAGGGAGATAAAAAGCTTCAAAGAAAGTGAAACTGGTTTTTTTCTCTTTTTTTTTTCTTTCTTATTTTTTTTTCTTTTGCCCTGACTATGTGGAAATATTAACCCTCCACTTTTTTATCTGAAAAACAAGATTTGTGGCTAAAAATGAGGAGAGGAGTAAGGTGGAGAGGTGCAGTGAAGAGAAGCGTGTGACGCGGCTCCTTCGAGGACACGGGTTGGAGGGGCTGGGGACTTAAAATACTACGGGTATTTTTTATATACTTATGGTATAAGATAGAAAAACGTCACCATTGAGAGGATAACGGGAGCCCATGGATATCCCGATTCCTCTGGGATAACCGCGGCGGCCGCTTTCTTGCACAGCATCATTTGCTCATGGCATCTACAGAAAGAGACCTGGCGTTTCCACCGCTGAACTCCAGCGAATGTCGAWGATGCCTCTGAACGGCTGCAATTAGGAAGAGCCAAAGAGAAACCAAATAATTTTCCAAGCAGATGGACTTGGCCCTCGCTACCCAAATCATCCCGCTCCCCAAGCAGTGGTTTTCAGCTGGATGTTAAYGCAAAGCAAGAGGCATTAGTGATCCAGACTGCAGCAACATTTTAATTAAAAAGCTGTACAATAACAGACTCAAAATGTAAACTTCAAAACACTGAAAGCCCAAATTACCCTGGGTTAAGAGCTGGCACGGAGCATGTAATTTTTCACATTCCAGACTGCCTTCATTATAGTTCAAGAAGCCACAGAAATACACCGTTACGAGCCAGGAATAGTTCTTCCTTTTATTTGGAAAGAGAATTACAGAGGGAGCTATTGGGACCCAAAGTTTAGTTCCTAAAGCAGGAGCAGGCTACAATATTTTTATACACAACTGCAACCACAGACTTGCGCTCATTCAAACATGCCGGACTAAACGGTGCCGGCTGTATAAATACGCGACGCTGAGTTAAAACACAGGTTCTTTTTTATTTTGACTTTCAGGGTTTATCGTGCTATTTTGACTCGCAATATCATTTAAAGTCTTATATATATATATGTGTATATATATATAAAGATGTGTGTGTGTGTGTATATATATTTCTATGCACACATGCAAAAATAAGATTATATATATGAATATATACATATAATGCACACACAAATGCACATCACACATCTATATATTTATACATACACATATGTACATGCATATATATACATGGTAGTAAAACAAATTAAGGGCCTGGCTCCTTGTGCATTTGCTGCAGCGTGAGGCCGGCGCAGCCGTTGTTAATGGGCACAATGCTGGCTTTCAAACGCGCTTAACATTACCAAGCCAACACTTCTGGTTTCATTCTGATGTAATTTCATTTTTTGGGCCAGTTGCTCCTCAGCTGCATCCCGATGCTCCCGTAATCTCTCTTTTTTTTTTTTTTTTTGTCTTTAGGAATTGAACTTGCCTAACTAGTCGGTATGCAAAACATGCAAAGCCCTGGGCTGCTCCGAATGACATCCCTGCAAAGCACTGGCCCTGGAAAGGGAGCTTAAAATGCACCGAAAACAGGCAAATGKGTTGCTCAAGTCTGCGAGTGCTTGGGGACCTGCGGAGATGGGGACGTTATGGCCCTCCCTGCAATAGAAAGGGAACAAGACCYGATTTTTTTTCAGTCGGGAGAGCTGAAAATAATGTTTTTGTAGGACTTTTTGTTTCCTAGATCAGTGTTGCAATAGGGGAACTGGATTTGCTCAGTAGCTTGGGTTGTCCCGGGCACATGGAGAGGCAGCGGCACTGCCACACTCTTCCTCCTGGGACAGAACATGTGGCTTGCCTTTTTTTCAGAAAATATCTCATAAATTGTCTTGGCTATTTTCAGATCGACTATTGAACYGCCGTGGAAGCGTATGGATCAGGGATTTTTCTGGTGATTGTGTAACTGGAAAAACCTGCCCTTATTTCRGAGTATTTTTGGCATACGAGCGAAAGTAAATAAGCAATTTTAGAGACTCGCTGGAAAGTAATTGCTCCTGCAGGACGTCGCCCTTGCCAGCAGCCGCGGGAGCTGCGCATGGAAGCTTTCAGCTTTCCTTTAGAGAGACACATCAAAAACAAGGATACATAATCGAAAATGTAAGGAATTTGGAAAGGACAGCTGCCTGCGCGGGGAATGGGACCGGCATATGAAGTGCATTAGGAGGGCCCAGCATGGAGGACGCAGAGCGGCCCTGGAAAAACGTCGGGAACGGCCACGTTTTTCCTTCTGTGCAAGCGCGGCCGGAGCCGGGATAGGGCCTGGGGAGGCAAAAGGCCAAGCCTAAGCACCTGCAGAGAAGCCTCTGGAGATGTGTTGGCTGCCCCCGTCCTAGATCTGTTTTTCCTGGATAAAAATATATTATATCTATTCGCCCTTTCCAGGACACTGGGCCTGGGAGTTGGCAGGAAAAACATGGGTTTTGGGATGATAAATGGCTTTTTGAGGTTTGCAATTGTTCCTTCAGCCAATGCAGCACCCACCAGTGATGTCCAAAGGAGGAGAAGATGCTCGGACTGCTTCAGTGAGGGCTGAGAGATGGAATAAAGCACTCGAGGTGCCCTGTCGCCGTCACGCGTGGGAGGGATAAAGTCCCGGAATGGTTAATGGTAGCGGCAATAATTCAGCTTTTATTGAACCTTTACTTTTTGTGCAAACACAGTGAAGTCAGTGTGCTGAAAATTTTAATATATATATATATGTATATATAAAATATACACTTATATACACACAACACAATTTTACAGTATTTTTATAGATAGTATAAATTTACATACATCATAAATTATGTAAGTATACTATGTGCATGTTATGTATATAAGCCTGTTATCTACATTTGTGCATTATATGCACACAGAAACAAACATATATCCACCTGCACACATACACACATATAAAGCAAGGTTATTTTTTGAGAGCTGTGCTGAAGGAAGCCCATGATTTTCTCTTGTACTAAAAAAAATAAATAGAAAAAAAGGAAGGGAAGAGAAGGGAAGGAAAGGGGAAAGGAAAGGAAAGGGAAGAGAAG
>NW_020454727.1:462508-490970 GCF_003342845.1 Nothoprocta perdicaria
AGGAAAGGGGGGTGTGGGGAGGGGGCACAGGTGCCCTCATGTCATGTTGCAGCAGGGTAGAGAGGACTTCCCCGCTCCCCAATGTTTCCCCCGGTTTGTGGTGCCACCAGCGGGCAGCCGCTTTGTGGGCTGAGAACAGACAGAACTCATCGCACACACCGCGACACTCAGCACCGGAGCAGACCTCTCCCRTGCTGCAAGTGCTGCATCTGCTGCGCTGCGCGAGCGGAGCCGGGGCAGCCTTTAAAGGTGGGCAGCTGCCCCGTCCCGCTCTCGGCACCGATGCGCCCTGCTGCTATCACACCCTGCTCGATGGTGGCAGCAGATAACGGCGCTGTTTTTTAGAGGTTTTTTTTTTTTTTTCAGTGAAAACAGGTTGTTTGTGCCAACTGACATGGCAAGGAGGGCCTTGCTGCTCTGCTGGGAGCCCCGCAGCGATGGCAGATACAGGCGGGTGCTGCCGGCCGCACAGCCCTGGCGTTCGGTGAATGATCGTGGCTGGAGGCAAAAATAATGGGAGTTTTTTTCCTTTGGAAAACAGGAGCCTGAGGGGCGAGGAGAGTGCCTAGGAAAGCGGGATGTGGTGGTGCTGAAGTTGGYATGGAAAAGCCCCAAGTTTGGTGTTACAGCAGCTCGATGGTGCCTGGCTTTGACTCCCAACCAGGGAGCTGCTGCTGCTTTCCTCCACCGAATTCATGTTCCTGACCCACTTTAAAAAAATACCCACATATTTGCTCCAACGGAAAAAGAGAGCATCACGTCATTAATCTAAAGCCCTATGGTTCTGTTGCAACAAAATTCTGCTTGGAAGCAAAGCCCCAGCGCGGGCCAGGTCGGCTGCTCCAGTGCTCCCGTCGTGGGGAGAAGTGCAGAGGAGCGACTCCAGGGAAGGTGGAGAAAATCTGCACACTGGTGGAGTGGGAATTAGCAAGGTTGGTTTGGGGGACTCGATGGAGCCAGGACAAAGTGGGAATTAGCAAGGCTGGTTTGGGGGACWCGATGGAATCAGCACAAAGTGGGAATTAGCAAGGCTGGTTTGGGRGACTCAATGGTCAGTGCAATTATTACTGCAAAGGCCGTGTAGTGCCCTGGTCATGAGGGATTTAATAGGAGTTTTGCTTCTCTCTCTAGCCCTGATTTTGGCCCATTGCTGGCTGGGGTCACTCTGCTACCRCTTCCCATCCTCAAAAGCGACTCTGGATCAAAGCGGTGACAGCAGCTATGGAAAAAAACCACGGCCAGTTTAGCTCTGGTGAGGCTGCTGTAACGCCCTGCGAAACATTAATCACAACACGGGTCACCATCCAACTCAGCCCCAGCCAGCTGCGCTTAAATACCCTTTAATATTAGCTGCTGTTTCATGTTGAGCTAATGCTAGTTATGGAGAAATGTGTTTGCTGCGTTATCCACATGGCTCGGGCCGAGGAGCGCATCTCGCCCTGGCACCCAGCTTTAGCACCCTGCAGCATCTGAAATGTGCTGGGATCAAGCTCAATCCCAGCCACAGAAATCTGGGAGTGCTTACCGAAAGCCGAAGACCTCCTTTAATAGGATTTACACATTCGTTTCCCTTTTTATTTGCCATGGACGCCTTTATAGGGTGGATAGCACCACGTTAGCAGCTTCAACTATGCCCATCTGCTCTCAGAAAGTAAGAATTTAAACATATATATACATTTGGAGGGGCACAAAGCATCGCGCTGGCCACGCAGGGCAAGCAAACGAGTGCACGCCGCAGCTATAGCAACCACGAAAATAGCAAAGCGCACGGATTTCTCCCACGAACCTGCTCCTGGTGTCCAAAAGACACTGTGTGCTGCGCGCTTTATATACCAGCTCCCAAAATATCCGAGCGCTGATAGGATGAGGAAAGGCTGTCATGTTCTCGCCCCAGGCCAATTACGAAGCTCTGGTTCCTGCGCCGCTCAAGATGTTTCCTGCCGATAGCGCGAGAGGACAACGGAGCACTTGGCTGCTAATGTTATCGGCGACCCTGGTGCCCTCTCGGAAACTCGAACAATTGCCGTGGCCACGACACGTAGCCGGGCTCCGGCTCGGGCTTTGGCTTTAATAAATAAGGCTGCGGCAAAATAAACACCCGTCCCGCGGCCGGTGGCCCGCGCGCGGCTGGGAATTTGTTAAGGTGGCAGGGGACGGGGGGGCTGCCCCAGCGGAGGGCTGCAAGACCCCCCCCCCGCCCCAGCACCTCTCCATTAAGTCCTTTCGGAAACAAATCCCACAAAAAGGAGGAATTTCACTCAGTGAAAAGAAGTTTTATTTATTTATTTATTAAACAGTGCTAAACTTGCTCCTTTTCAATTTCTCGGGCTGCTTTTTGGGTTGAAGGCTGTCCCCCTCCCCAACCCCTGTTCATACAGCTGGCACTTAGCACGGCCGTCATTCCCAGCATTAGCCCTGCACCTTCTTCCTCACTTTTTTACTCAAGTCTCCACCGTTTGGGCTCCTTTGCATCCCTGCGACTTATTGCGGTGCCCGTGGGACTTGGCACCTGAAACGTGGCACAAGCAGCAGCCCAAAACCTTTGCCCAGGGSCCGGGGGCTCTGCCAGGCGGATGGAGCAGTGGGAAGAACCAGCCTGAGATCAGTGTCCCAAGTCCTGCCTTGATGGCTTGAAGAGTCACAGGCAACAACCTTGGTCCTGACTTGGTCCCAACTGCCCCATTTCTCTGAACATCCATCTGCTTTTCTTCAGAACTACACGTTCAGAAAGCAGGGTGCTCTAGGAAAGGCTCGGGTTAGGTAGCATGTTGGTCCTTAAGGAGAAAATAGAAGAAAGTTTCAGGGTTTTGTTAACTTAATGGAAAAAAAATATGTTTTTTAAAGCCTTATAATTAAATATCGGACTTGACGTTTCTCAACACACCCCATCCTGCGTCCGCCCATCCCTGGGACAGGCATATCCAAAACCAAGCGGTGTTTTCCCACGTCCGGGGAAAGGGAGAGCCCCTCTCCCAGCAGCGCCCTGGCTGCCCCGGGCTCCCAGCACAACATCGCGCGGCCACTCTTTGCCTTGCACAAGGTCACTCTTGTTTTACATTTCTTGGCTTTATATTGGAGAAGGGCCCACAACAAACCTTCAGTCCAAGGTACAAAGCTGGAGCCAAGGTTTGAGCTAAGCCTTGGTGAAGTTCCTTGTGGCCCAGCACTCCGCCGTGGAGAGCATCCTCCACCTGTTGGTGCTGACTGCTCAGATCCAGGGGGCCGGTTTGGGTCCATTTCTCCTTATTTATTGACCAGCAGCYCCCAAGGGAATGTGGAAGCTGCTGTGCGGCTGCAGCAGTTGGAGAAGGAGCACTGARGGAGCCCATGGCCAACCCGAGGAGGCCAAGAAGTCAACAAGATCAGAAGGAGCGTAAGGGAATTTGGGCAGCGTGGAGGGGGAGACRGGAGTAGAAGGGAAGAAAAAGGGTCAAACCAGAGATCATGTCTGTTATTCAGAATGAAATTATCACAAGCCCAAAACCTCTGGTTCCACCGCTCTGGCAACCCCAGACCGGCAGAAGAGYTCAAGGGGGAATGGTGGCTCCAATCTCCCTGGGCAGCCACATCAAGATCCAAGATGTTTAGGAAAGGGAAGGAATGGGCACAGCTGAGCGTGCTGCTGCCACAGGCAGCCGGGATCCACATGCAGAATTTGTCCTGCCGAAGCTGGTTCCATCCAAGTGCCACATCCAAGCACAGCAGCTCCAGGGAGGCAGGACGCATGGACAGAGCGACGGAAACTTCTCACGGCTCCTGTGGGAGATGGGACTAAGCTGAGCCCTGTGCTTCCACCTGCCAGGGAAATGGGCTTATCTCTGTCCCGGGAGGGAATCATTTGTGTGCACCCAGACTGCACAAAGTGCACTGGAAGCAGGGTTACAAGCGGTCGGTGGTTTAGTGCAGCTCCTCCTGCAACATAAAGTGACGCAGTTAATTTGACAATTAATCACCGTGACAACCAGGACTGTGTTTTGTGCCTTAATTTCGCATTCTTTCCTGGTAGCATCCACGGGCCTGTGCCGCAGGGCTGCCCACGTTGCAAAGAGCAGCAGGTGGCCACCAAGGCGCAGGAAGGTGACGGGCACTTCAAGACGCTGCTGYGCGGGGCRCGCGCCGGAGTTTGGGCGCCAGTTTAGCCTAGTCCTCAGCCCAGGATTTAAAGCCAGAGGCAACTAGGTGCAATCCGTTAACCCCTGCACAGATAAAGCCTCATTAACTTGAGGTTTAAAAACATTTTATAGGCAAAATTAGGTTAGAGCAAGGGGCAGGAAGGACATAAAGGCCGTCCGAAGAGGGCAGAGGCATAAAAGAAGAGCAATAAGGAAGAATCAAGAGATATGGAAGAAAAACAATAAAACAACCTCCCCAGGTGGAAGACGGAGGTGGAGGGAAGAGTGGCCGCTGCAACTATCACCTTTGATTTGCTTGGCAGGTTGGTCTTAGCTGCTTCCTTGTAGKTTTCTCTACAGAAATAATCCAGTGAAAAAGAGGCTCTCTTCCCTTAAGCTAGAAATAAGGGTTTATATCAATCAGGAGCTTTTGGATGACCTGAGGCTTGATTTTGTGACCAAAGAACAGTCAAATTATATTAAAGAGCAGATTATTGAACTCCAAAAAATCATATCACATAAACATAAAAAAGGTAAAATGAAATCCCAAGCCAGAAAACAGCTCTAACTTGCAACCCAAGAGGTACATCAGCACCCTGTTATGTATGAGACTTTYTTATGGTCAATGGGAAGAGAGCCCCTCCAAACCGAGCTGCTTGGAGAAGGCTGAGAGGGGATCTGATCAACACGTATAAGTTAATGAAGGGAGAATGTAGGGAGGAAGGGGCCAAGCTCTTCTCCGTGCTGGCCAGTGACAGGACAAGGGGTAATGGGTGCAAACTGCAACACAGGCAGTTCCATCTGCATGGGAGGARGAACTTCTGCACTGTGAGGGTGGCAGAGCCCTGGCCCAGGCTGCCCAGGGAGGCTGGGGAGGCTCCTTCTCGGGAGGTCTTCAAAATCCACCTGGATGCCGCCCTGTGCCCCGTGCTCTGGGTGTCCCTGCTGGAGCAGGAAGGTTGGACTGGATGATCTCCAGAGGTCCCTTCCAACCTCAACCATTCTGTGGTCCTGCAACGTGCAGCAGGCTCGGATGGCCACCTGCCGGCAGAGCAGGCACATCTCCTACGTCCCGTGTTCGAGGGGATGCTGAAGACAACATAGACAGATGCAGTTGCTTTGAGCACAGAGCTCGCTCCTGGGTTCCTCCCCTGCCCTCCCCCAAAAGAGTTATTTTCAAAATACACAAATATAAAAGCAGAAATGAGAGATACAGTATGTAACAATACAGTATTTCAGCAATTAATGGATAAGTAGTAGGTGTTAATCAATATATATACGTTCAGAAATGTGTAAAGTTTGCTGAGCATATGTAGTACTATAGCAAAGATTTTTTTTTCCAATTTAAAATATATCAAGAATAACTTTATAAAAGCCAGAAGTACTGGCAAATCCCACTTACTCAGGTCTGATGCTACAATAACTGAAGATGCTCTAAGAGTTGAGGCTGTGACAAAAGAATGAGATACAAGTGATGGAGAGAGGCCTTTTTGCCCTTTACTACGCCTTGGACTACTTGGGCTGTTGCCCCACCACCAAAACACACTCAAATTGCTATAAAATATTTTTCCTATATTTTTTCACAGAGAGTGACATTTTACAGTGATTAAACAGTTTGAGGAATAAAAGCATCAGACGGATCAAGTAATTTGTCAACCAGTTACAACTTTAATATAAAATGTTTTGTCCAGTCATAAGCTTAATTTTTCAAATGAAAATGAGCAGTGGAACCGAGATCTTGACCAGGGTGATCTGTTTCAACATAAAGCCTGGTGGGTGACAAATACGGTAACCTTCCTCCAGAACACACCTTCCCTCATCGGTGATCGTGCACCCAGCCCCTGCCCTGTTACCAACCTGACCCCTTCAGCTGTCAGTCCTCTCCAAAACACACCTTCCTGTAACATGATAGAAGCTGCATCTCAGGGGAATTTAATCAATTTTTTTCCTAATAATATATAGCGTAGGTACTTATATTCTACAAGGATTTAACGGGGACAATGAGCAGAATATCTTTCCAACGTTATGGCAGAGTCAACAGAGCTCTCTATATATTACATCAAGTTCAGGGACACATACTGAGCTTTCAGCAGTTCAAATTCAGCATCTGTCAGGAGTACTAAACTCAAACAAAAAACATTCTAAAAAAAATAAAGAAAATACTGAATTGTTTTTCTTTTTTAATCTGAAATCAGAACTATATACACCCATGCCAATCTTATTTTCTCTGAAAAAAAAAAAAGAAACAACATGATAAAAAAATTAAGAAAGAAAAAAAAAAGAAAAGACACCTTTTAAGCACAACATTCTGAACTGCTCTGCATTCTGCCAGGAAGCTTATAACAACAGTTGTTTACAAATGGAGGAGACTGAGAAAGCAAGCATCCCTTTCAGGGCAAATAACTCCAGAGAATTATAGCAAAAACCGGAACAATCTGCCCAAAACGGACACAAAGGCAAGAAACAGAAGAGAAACGGTAACTGTATTTCCATCAGCCTCTCCATAAACAACAATCAATTGTCAGGAAGAGGCTGGAGAATGTTACTGCTATTTGGCAAAAAAAAAAAAAGAAAAAATCCACTATCTTCCTATTAAATTTCATTGCCTCCACAACTGTTTTGGTCCTTTGAATTACTTCATCTAAGGTCTTATACCTACACATTATACTTTTGAATTTCATCTTACTAATAAAGAAAAAGCAAGTAGTACTTAATTGGCATAGGGTTTTTATAATGTATTGGATCTTTTCAACTTGCACCTGAACTAATCTGAACCAGCAATCATCATGCTTCCACAGAGATGTTCCCACTGAATGTAGGTTTGTGAACTCTTGCTTTCTGTGAACTTGGTCTTTAACACACCTGTAAACTTAATGAAGCTGTTCCTCAAGACGAATTAAGTTGAAAAACCATTCAAAAAGCACAAACGATTTTTTGGACTTGGGATAGTTTTAACTCTTATTCAGTAAATCTTTATAAGTTAACAGAGCTTTGAATGAGTTAAGGCACCCAGATGCCCYGGAGGAAAAAATAAATACTTTGGGCTAAATACAACTACGCGTTCAGCAGTCATGGAATTGCACAATCATCTCTCTAATTTGTAGTACAGTGCTGCCAATGTCTTTAAAGACTCTAAAATATGAATACTAAAGACTTTGTGAGTACAACTGACAAGGCATTGACAAGACATTCTCAAGGTTCATTCTGGATTCCTGTCTCCTCAAGATAACTGCTACTCCTACTGTAATTGCATTTAGCAGCAAGATCAGCATGTTCAATGAATGAAATAAATATCCTCACAATCGATACTAATGGTTCATACGCTCAAACACATTATTGAAAACAGTAAATTTCCCATCTTTCTCCTGCACAATCCGTGTTTGTAGATACAAGACCTTGGCAACAACATTCACAGCTCTCAGTACCACAGAGGTCTTCGCAAACAAATTCTAGGCTTGAAGTTTTGTCTTCTGTGGTGCTTGCAAGGCGTTTACTGTGTTCGAAGCTGGTAGTCTGTTTAAAAATAATATATATATATTATATACACACATATATACACTTTAATGCCTATGATCAACAAATTGAGATACATAGATATGCAGAAATAACCTAAAAGAAAGGCTTCTATGTAGAATGACCATGAAAACAAACTCATGCCTGAACCTGGAAGAGTCAGGTAAAGAACAAATGTTCTTGTATGTTTTAAAGTGTAGGCATGTGCTGGAGAATTAACATATACGAGACTGATATTTCGACAGTCTATTGTTTTCCAACTCACCTCCATTCTGGGTAATGTAACGAACCCACGGGAGAGCCTGATAGCCACTCTTCTCAATTATCTTTAAGTAACGGACCTGGAAAGAAAAGTCTTTTCCATAAACACTTCTTGGCTGATGGGAGTTAACAAAACAATACTGCTTGTCAAAAGAAGCTTTTTATGGACAGGGAGCAGGAAAAATAGGAAGCACAAAGCTTTCGGGTGCAAATATGGGGACAAAGGCCAGACACCTGCACTAGCCCATGCTTTATCTGAAATAACGCAGCCACTCGCAGCACCTTCATGCAAGGAGGAAGTATTTACAGGAGACAAGAGTCAGCCAGGTCATTAAACATCCTGGAACAATTAAGTTAACACAGGAGCTTTACAAGTAAGACTCAAAGCTTAACTGCAACAATTTATGTCTTGCAYGTTAATTTACCATTAACTTTCTCTTTTCAGCTACTGACCTGGATTCCCGATGTGGTGAAATATGGAATCTCAAACTTGACACTAATGGGAGGTTTTCCTTCTTTATCTTCAGCTTCAACACTTGGAAGTCCAAAGTGAGCTCTCATCAGATACTCCTTTCCACCCTATCCAAAAAAAAAAAGGACTTATTTTTTCAAAAATAAAAGCTTCCAACAATAAGCTAATGACTGCCGAGCTCCAGTAATCACTTCAGCTCTTCTCTAAAATTTAAGAGCACCTGTTTCTATTAAAAAATAAAAGTATTTTCTCAACTGCAGATCTAATTAAGACCAGCCAAGGGACACAACTCTCACTTTTTTCAACAGTTTTGCCATCAATGACGACAAAGCAAATCAGTCTTTTTCTTTTGGTATTGCTGACCAGCCCAGCGAAATCACAACAGAAAACTGTGCTACCCTCCCACAAGCATTTAAAAGGAGATTATTATTCATGGTACTGCCTAAGGAACACCATCTGACAAACTACAACAGCTGCTGCTAAACCCAGGCCAAAGGATTATGCCATCCACTGACATCCCTCAAACTCTGCTGTCGAACCTAATCCTGCAAAATTATCCCACCTAAAAAAAGTTTTAAGCAGTGAAATCTAATGTATTTGTGGGCAAGCTGCAATTCTTCATCTGTGACAATGATGGGATGGAAAAGGACAGTACTACTATAGCTTGATATTATCAGAATTTGCTTTAAAGTGAGTTTGAACTTTCATAAACCATGAATACTAATTACACTAGTCAGACTAGGCAAGTAACACTTACTGGGAAAGATTTAATGGACCAGACAATCTCACTGTTCTCTGGAACCCATTTGACGCTTCCAACCGTGGTTTTGAACTTTGGTGAGTCTGCATCATTGGGAACTGGAATGTGAATCTCCACATTGTTGGCAGTTGATCTACGTTTAAACTGACTTTTTGCCTGAAGAAGAAAAGTGAGAAAAGCAGACCTCTAAATATTTCCCTTTCATTTTTCAGTATGCAAATGATTTAGAGAAATGAGACACAAAATTCCCCTCCACCCCAAGCTATTTACTGAAAAATAGAATTATAATGCTGAGATTTTACCTTACAAATGAAACTTGCAAGAGATGCAAAACCCACAGAAATACTAAATATTTGTATAAAACTGCATGTACCATCAGTCAAGCTTCAAAAACAAATGAGAGGGGAGACTAAAATTAGGCATAATTATTTTAGAACTTCTGACCTTGATCATGTACTCGATGCGACTGTGGGAATGTTTTTCAATCACAGACTCAATCCAGATCAGTGGTTTTACCTGGTGGTGAAGAAACACTCAACAGCTGTAGGTTTTATTTTGACACGGTCAGGAAAACGTTGTTTCCCCAGGGTACTCTCAGTATATGAAACCCACAGAAGAAGACTGTAGAGTTTCAAATGGCCAACTTATTTTTTTTTAAATGTTTATACAAATGGGGAAATATTAATATACGCACACAGAAATATGACCAAACTTATAGGCTTAAAAAGTATACCTCAGAAAAAAAAATTCTAATAACAAACACTTTCATCTAAAAATTTCAATTCACAAAAGACTGAACTATGACAACTCCTAAGAACAGCAACTCTAAATTAAGGCATTATTTTTAAGAATTAACAGTCCACTGAGGGGAAACTTAATGACTTTATTTGCTGTCTCCTGTCATGGGTGCATATTAAGTACATTCTACATAATGAACTTCTCTTTTGCCAAGGTTTACTCTTATCACCATAGCCTAAAACACCGCTGTTGTCAGTGAATTGCAGCACTGTCAATTCATTGTACATTAGCTTAAAAAAAGATTATTCATAGAAACGGAATTTTAGAGACATACTGTCAAGCTATTTTCAAACCCTTTCCTACTTCTTCTAAAAAGTGTTGCCCAAGGCTTTGCTATTAATAGTTGACTTGGTAATTACTGTACTGCTCATAATTCAAGAAGAATATGAGAAAAAATAACAATATTACTGATGCTCTATAATATTCTCATTAAAAAGAAGATTATAAGCTAAGATCCAAACGTCCAGACTTACGTGGGTATTAAGACGATATGACATGAGTTCAAACTCTCCATCAGGTGGAATGAAAGAAATCGTCCTGTCATTTTCAAAGCGAGAGAGACGAACACATTGGTGAAACTTTACATCTTCCAGTTCTACTGATTTACTTTTGCCACCTAGCAGAAAATACACATGCCAAAGTTTCAAGCTACTACAAAAGTTATGTCCAAAAAAATCTCATCACAGCAGGTTAAAAAGTAGCTCTCTGCTGACAATCCCCCCTGCTTCGACCAGTATTTCATTTAGCTTAATACAGTTTGAGGACTACAGAAGCCTCAGTGAAGAGAGATCAGGAAGCCTGCTGATGTTTACCGTAGTAATCTATTCTTGGTTGGTTCTGCCACACAAAAGACCTGACATGGTTTTCTACACTAGTAGAGGGAATAATTCTATGTTTTATGAATGAATCTTTCAGCTGAGCTTCGAGCTTCTCAAGGTCTAAGCAGCCAGACAACATTCTTGATTACAGAGATAACACTGAAATACTCACGGCCTGTGTTATCAAAGAGAACTTTGTCGTTTAACCCAAGGCGAAGCTCCGGCATTCCTGAGAGAAAGACTCTCATTTTAATGGACCCAACAATCTCGCTCCGTAATACATTTCCATTGGCACTGACCTGAGAAGCAAGGCAAAGAAAGATAAGAACGCTCTGACGTGACACGTCACAAGAACAAACAACACTCCCCCACCCACTCTTTTTCTGATTCCTTTCTCTTGAGAAATCACGTCAAAGGAGAGATAGAGGGAGGTGATGGGGACAAATGGAAGGAGGAGGAGGAAAGGACACACCAGAAGTTAGCATMAGAGCTTGCAGAAACAAATTACATCCAACTAAAGTGCCATTAATCTACCAGATGCCTCATTCTTAAGATATATAGATTGTTTGACGTGCCACAGCACAGCTAGCCACAGTTAGTGTGACAAACTGCAGGCTACCAAAAGCTCTTKACAGCACCTACTACTAGAATTCTCATTAAGAGTTCATATAAAAGACGCTCACCAACAGGTTAACGGACTCTATAACATCCAGGAACACTTCATTTTTCCTGTATTTTATCCCTTCTGATCTCCATGAAACAGCATTAGTCACAGTGGCAGGCGGACGTGGAGCTCCAGTTTCAAGTTTGTGACCTTCCTGAGTGATGTACCTTCACAACCACATAATGGGTGCAGAAAACACAAAAATTACACTTTACAGCTTTCAAAGCATCGCTTACATCCAATTCATATGAGCAACACTTAAAGGAATTCTCGTGGCACAGACCTACGTCTTGAGAAACACTAGATTTTTTTTGGCAAAGAGATCAAGCCAAAACATTGCTTTGCATATTGTAGTGCCAGGATCTTCTTAAGGAATTTGTCACGGAAAGTGAAACAAACTGTTACTTACTCTTGTAAAATTTTACTATCGGTGGTTTGTGGATAACCAAAATCCATAAGCTCATCTAACAACTCATAAATAATAACAAAATTATCCCGAATGCTCTCCTCTTCCAGCTCCTTGAAATACTCAGAAAAAACCTGAAACAACAGAAAAGGGAAGGGAAGGAGGAGGATATTATTGAGGAACCACAGCATTTTCACCTCACTTCAAAGAGAACCACAGCATCTCAAGACATAACTCTTGGCTGTAATGAAAAACATGTATTCCAGTCAAATTATTTTTTCAAGCCAAGTACGGATGAACCGAGCATAAAACACACATTATGTGATCCCGATTATGTCGCATGCAATGAGTTCCCAATCCTCCCTTCTGTTCTCAGGTCTTGGGCAACTATTCACAGCATTGTGTCACATCCTCTGTCTCCTCAGCTACAAAATATCAATTCCATTATTAAGGGTTAGGAAAATATGTCTACAATATAACCAAATATATAAAAAGAAAGAGACTTAATATAGAAAGAAAAAAAACACAGAATTTGCTTTTAAAATTAAATTTTCATACTCACCTGAACTACTTTATAGAGGAATGAGAACACGAGTGATACACAAGCATTTTTCTTGGAAGTTGCAACAACTGGCGGAGGATGTTCAGGAATACACACACAGAATTACCTTTCAAAACACTTTTAGCAAGTGCATTTTCAAAACTACAGCATACTGTATACTACAGTATAGCAAATAAGGCTGGCCAAAATATTAGGATTTAGTTAACAGCATCTCTGGTCAAGATACGAAGATCCAGGACTTGGCTTATTAGAGTAAAATTAATGTAGGTATTTATGTATTATGCTGCTGGTACACATTATATTATCTAAAGCATAAGGCTGCTGTATTTATTAAAACCATCCTCATGCCACTTCCCACAGCTCTTTGCACTTAGACACAAGCAGGGAAAACAACGGAGCAGCAGCTGACACTTGTGCGAGCGACCTGCAGCACAGAGGATACGATAGAGGTTGTTATGTTTAATCCACATAAAACGAACTCCTCCGTGTGCCAGGATGGGAGACAGTGTCCCCTCTTCTTCCTTTTCCATAAGGATCGGCATAAAATGCTCCACCTCCGACATGTCCACATCTCCACGGTAATTTCGACAGATGAGAACCTGCGGAAAGGGTCACAAAATCAGTAACTTTTTTTTCCTCTTTTTGCAGTTGACTTTACCACCCAGGTGCAACAAAATCCCTGGAGTGCCACTCAGTACCCTGGAAAACGTTAACAGGTTTGACTCCAGCTTCGCTCCTCCTGCTTCTCAGGCCAACCCTGGCAGATGGGGCTCCAAAATACCTCCCTAAAACACGAGCCCTGTTCCTTGTATTCACGTACCCGTCACCTGCGGGTGCGCGCCCCCCAGTAACGCCCTTTAGGATGGGAAACCCCCCGTGGGCTGAGCGGGGCCGCCTGCAACGGAGCGTAACGGGGGCCCGGGGGGCGCAGCTCGGGACCGCCGCCCGGCTCCGCTCCCTGCGGGCGGAGGCCGCCGCCAGAGGCCCCTCAGCGTCCCGAGGCCGCTCGGCTCCGCTCCCGGCCTCACCTTCCCCTTCAGGTCCAGCACGTAGACGGCGCTGGCCGACATCGCGCCGCCGCACCGAGCCACTTCCGCCGCCCGCGCCGCCACTTCCGGCGGGAAGCGGCGCAACGAGGCCCGGCTGCCGGGCGCAGGGATACGCGGCCCRGTTGTGCGCCCGTTAAATAGGTCCCTCCGCGGTTCCGAGCTGCCTGGAAATGGGTCCGCGGCCCGGACGGGATGAGGGGGCGCAGCCCACAAAGGGGGCGGTTTGGGAGACCCTGAAGCCCCTGGGCGACCCAGCCCTTTCACCCAAACCAGTTTTAAGGGAAAGGTCGGGATTCTGGACGTTGTTTTTCTCAAAACAAGAGCGCAAACTGTATGCCAAGAGAGAAACTGTGAGGAAAACTGCACACGCGAACAGCTGTTTTTATCAGTGCTTACTTCTTGTTACAGGTAACTGAGCACAAAAAAAAAAAAAAAAAAAAAAAAAGGATGAAAGCATTTTAATGAGAAGTTACATCTGTATTACAAGAGGGTTTTAGAAAACAGAAACCAAACTCTCCAAGAACTCTAGACACAAACGAAAAACAGCTCCTATAATTTACAAGGGAAGCTTTCAGTAAGTGAGGGACACCCAGATCCTCCAGCTCCAGAAGGAAGAGCAGTTGGTACCAACACTCGCAGGGCAGTTTTCCAGCTGTCKCACACCGGTTGTTTTTGGTTGTGGGCTCTTAGAAGAGAGCCCCTGGCATCGATATAAATCAGAGCTTCCACAAGCCAAGCAGAGATTTTGTTGAATACTTTGTGTAAAAGGTGGTGAAATATGACAGTGCAAGGCCATAGGCGTTTCAGAAGATATATTAAACGTTCARTACTGGAATACACGGATTTACAAAGCAATGATGCGGCTGTGGAGCCCCTTCACTTAGTCCAGCTGACTTTAGGAATGTCGTAATGCTCTGTCAGGGTGTCCAGGTGCCTGTTGAAGTCCTAGGGGCGGGAAAGAGGGGAGAGAAAAGGTGAAATGTTGATGATTTGAGTACGGCTGGATGGTGCCAGGGCCCTGCAGCCCCCCACTTGGGGGTTTCGTGGTGCAAAGCTGCTCCCGTGAGCCGCCAACACCTCCCGTGTGGATAAACCCCGGCCGAAGTGGGGTAAATGGGTGAATGCGGTGCTCACCTCCACTCTCTGCTTGTGGGTCTTGGAGGCTTTCTTCAGGATCCTCTCCATTTGCTGGGGGGACACAAGAGCCGCCGTTACCCCCCTCGCTCGCTGCTCCCGGGCCCAGCGCGGCCCCAAGGGCTGCCCGGGCCACCCGCGCGGCCTTACCCGCTTCTCCTGCATCTTCTCGTAGGCCACCTGCGCCGGCGTCCGCTTGTCCAGGCCGCGCTTCTTCTCCTCCTCCTGCTTCTTGCTGCTCACGATCTGCTCCAGGATCTGGCCCTTCTCCTTCGCCTTCTTCTTCTTCCTGAGGACGGAGCGCGCTCAGCGCCCGCACGCCGCCTCCCCCGGCCCCGTCTCCCGCCGCCTCCGGGGCGCCCCTCGCCGCCTCCCCCTCACCGCTTGCCCGCGCTCAGGACGCCGCCGCTGCCCTTGAGCCGCAGCGGGCCCGGCTGCACCGCCTCGTAGTCCGCCATGTTCCGCGCGCCGCCGCCGCCCTGCGGCGCCCCCTGGCGGCCGCCGCCGCGCGCCGCCGCGTTGCCCCGGCAACGGCAGCCGCGCGCGCGGGAAGGCGGCGCCGCGCGAGCCGCGCGCCTGAGGGGAGGCCGCGAGGAGCCGCCGCGCCGAGCCCCGACCCGGCTCCCCACCCGTGTTTATGCGCCAAAACACCCATTCTGAATGGTTTTTACCGGTTTTATGGCCGGACGGTGAGCCGGGCCGGCGGTTCTTTCTGCAGCGGAGCCCTTCTGCCTACCTGTGGTCAGCACCCCGCAGATGCAGCCTCCAAACCAGGCGACGGGGCTTCTTTGGTCGCCAAAGCTGCCGATTTAAGGGACGAATGGGCAAGAATCTCGACATCGTCCACCCTGGACACCGAGCCTGCTCCGTGCTGGGGCCTTGCAGCCAGTCCTTCCCTCGGCCCTTGTGATTYGTATTTCTTGCCTTCAACGGCACCTTTCAGTTTTCATATACTGCATTTCATGTAACCTTTAACATCACATTCAAGTTCTTACAGGCAAATCATATATTCATACGCATTTTAGTCTGAAATGTGTGTATGTATGCATGTCACAGTAATGATCATTAGCTTATAATAAYGTATACTGCTAAACAGCACCAAATAGAGGCTTTTTTAGATGCTGTCCTCAGCACAAAGTATCATGCTCTTGGTGGTAGTGCATAATATGTAGCACCCAGAAAACTCAGAAAGAAGGGAAAGGGGATTATACTTCCATTATTACTTATTTCTAGCATTTAATGTTAATTCTTAAGGAAGAGCTGCCAAACAGTTTTTAGATAATTCAAAATATTTGCAAGAGTGGAAAGAAATACAGCATATGGAGTCTACCTAGTTAAAAGACGCAACCAAGAAGCTATTAGTTGTTTGGTGAAATACTGTAATATGAGTCTCTGTTGTGCACAGAGGAGACAGGTGAGTGATGCTGGATGAGAGCCTTAAGTAGCCAGACTAAAGATTCGATGAAATGCGTCTATTATGAGTCTTTGCAGCCCATGCAATGGGGAGGCTGGTTACTTGATCCTTTGATACCTGAACCTCATTGTTGCAGCTTTTATTATCGGAATATCCGGCCCTCCTATAAAGGTAACTTTGAGGGAAGAATGACGGGACAGGAGTCAGCGCCCAGGGCCAGAAATGGGCAACAAACAAACCATTTTCACCCCAGAGCAACTGGATGCATATCAGGTATAGAACCGGGCCAGACTACATGGCTGTTTAGACCAAATGTCTTTAAAGACCAAATGTTTTTAAAGCAATCTTTTTATTTTATTTTATTTTATTTTATTTTATTTTATTTTATTTTATTTTATTTTATTTTATTTTATTTTATTTTATTTTATTTTATTTTATTTTATCGTGGAGGTTAAGTATCAAGTAACATCAAAAGTTTAAGTAACATACTTTATTTCTTACCTCAAGAAGAAGGCTTATGAAATAATCATTATTATAGATCAAAAAAAATAATGCTTGGCTCTTTGTACAATAATAAGTTTTTAAGTCACTGTATTAGAAAAGTTTTGGCAACGCATTTAAAACTGTCATAACAYGTCTTTTCTAATTCACAGGACTGCACATTCTTTACAAGGAAAGAAATTCTGAGGTGAGTCGTGTGTGTGATATTTTGTGAGCAAAGTACAAGAGTTGCTATATTCTGGATGATTTTTTAAAAATATTTTAAAAATGAATTTATTGAAAAATAACGTGATAGTTTACAGAATCATCCCCACATCTTTGGAAAATCTGAGCACTGCCATTGCTTTTTTTTTTTTTTTTTAATTTACAGAAGCTACATCATCTGTCACAAACTGAGCCAGATCTAAATTTTGTATTAAAGTACCACTCTCTCCGTCTGAAGTAAATGTGATAA
The DNA here is from genome assembly GCF_003342845.1 of Nothoprocta perdicaria. NCBI lineage: Eukaryota > Metazoa > Chordata > Aves > Tinamiformes > Tinamidae > Nothoprocta > Nothoprocta perdicaria. The sequence continues at coordinate 479,427 of NW_020454727.1, forward strand.
GTTATGTTTCCGTGTACACGTTCACAGCAACTTCATGGTCGCCTCACTTTGTTTTATAATATATGCTTCAAAGTATAGTGATATTGTTTGGGATACTTTGTCTATTCTATAAAATTGTAAAGTCTATATCAATTTTATTTTTTTWWWAAATTTTGCATGTAAATAATTCGTAAAAAAACAAAACAAAACAAAACAAAAATCTGTTCTGTTACTGTAAGGTGCATTTTCCCCTAAGGCCTTCATAGACTGATCCATTTAATGTGTCCAAAAGAAGCGATGAAGATGTGTTCCCATACCCTGTTGATGTTGGATCGAAAAATCTTCCCTGAAAACTTGTTCTCCTCCTGTTGTGAATGGTGTTTTCACGGACAGTAACATGCACAAAAGCAAAGCTGCATTTCCTTTGCTAACCGCCAGGCAAATGAACAGGAAGATAAATGCTCAATTTCTGCATTTCTCAACACATTAGTTGCTGATTTCTCTGAAAGGCAGAGCACAACTGACAATTTCACGCGGAACACATCCCTGGTTAGAACCTTGGAATCTGTACCTGAATTCAGTTCGGAATAAAATATAAATGATTCTGTAATGAGTGAAATATAAAGCTGCCTGCCTTCCCATGTAATAAATAGAGGCCAGAACCATAACTGTATCATAAGATATTTATTATTGATAAGGATCCCTGTGCTATTGTTTTGCTGACAACAGCTGCGAACAGGATCCCTAGACTAGCTCAAGAACTTAAGCGAATAGCATGAAAAAGTACTAAAAATGTCCAAATRATTTAGTGAATATTTTCTGTCTTCTGAATATGGTTCTGTGCAAAGAAGCAGAAAAATACTTAGGGTGGATATAAAACAACCTAGAGTTGGTCCCAGATTCAAGAGCTAAATAATCTCTTTGGCTTTAGAGCTCCAGATTTGTGTTCTGACATTTAAACCAGATCTTGTGTGGGGCAATGTAGCCAATTATTTCTAGTCACATTCATTGTTGACTTGGAAACCAGATCCCTGCTGCCTTACAATGACTTTTTATGTATTCRAAAACTGATTAGGTGGACCTCAGGCTGAAGATCTTGTGCCTTGTTATCATAAATATATCATAAATACACTACATGCTTCTATATCATTGTCTGCACTGTCGAAGTAAATCTGAAACCTTGGAGGGGAAAAAAAAAGAGATTATTTCTTCCACCATCAGCTAGCGAGCATATTAAATGATATTTAGTGACTGATCCCATCCATCTGGTAAAGGATGCGAAGTACAAAAAATGACAYGGAAAAGGCAAACACATTGTTTTTAGAGCTCTAACTATCTTGTTCCCTAAATTGGTCTTTCTTTCTATTTCAGGCTCTTTTACAGATACCGAGATCTAGCCCCACAGCTAGTTCCACTTGACTACACAGCCAAACCAGATGTGACACTTCCCTATGAACTCATTGGCAGCATGCCAGAGCTGAAGGTACAGTGCGAGGAACACAAGTAGAATCAAGTGACATGTTTCAGTTTGATATGCCCGTTTTTTTAAATAATTCATCCGGTACTAATTGCTGGGAGGCTGAAATACAAATCAATTTTGGCAACTGTAAGTCAAAGACTTTCTGGAAGTTTCTAGGGATTTCCTTTGGAAAAATCACTGAAAATGTGCAAAGGTTAAAGAAGGCTGCAGCTGTGTCTACTTCTAAGACAACATGAGACAGGAAAATAAGAGCCGCAAAGGGAGTATTTGATTGCCAAGAGGGGGTTGTAACAAAAATAATCTCGCTCCAATTGTGTCTTATCTGCATAGAAATAAATACTAGAAAAGGTGACCATCCCTTGCTCCCGTGTTCTGTTTCCCAGGACAATCCATTCCGCCAGCGGATAGCAGAGGTTTTCTCCGAGGATGGAGAAGGCAACATGACTTTGGATGATTTTTTGGACATGTTTTCAGTGATGAGTGAAATGGCTCCTAGAGACTTGAAAGCCTACTATGCCTTTAAAATTTATGGTGAGTGAGACAGGCATACAATGCAAGTTTGGGGAAATCCTGCAGCTGGATGTAGGAATCCAAAATATCAGTATCTCTAGACAGGGATCTTCTTAATACACTCTTTCTATTTGTTGCCTTTGAACGCCTGTTGCCCTAGAAACTTCTGGCCCTCTATATTTTTTTGTCTCTGAAGTTATCTGGTTAGAATTTAGGATTTACTAGAGAATTTACAACCTGAGATTATTTGCACTTTTCAAGACCTGATAAACCTTTTAGAAATATTTCTTCCATGTTAGAGAYTGCTTGGAAAAGTGCAGCACAAGGGATTTGGCTGCCCATAAATTTGTAGGGTTTTTTTGAGGAAAAAACAAAACAAAACAAAAAAAAAATCAGCAATTTTCCTCAAGGCCATTTTTAAAGATTTATTTCTTCTTTTCTGACAACACCATTTTCAGTTACTTCCTTAGTGATCAGCCAAAGCCAAGCAACATATTAATGACATATACCAAAAAAAAAAAAAAGAAAAAAAAAATGTGATTTAAGCTGTGAAAAAGAACTATTGAAAAAGTGAACTCCCCCAGACTGAGCACTCTATACCCTTCTTTTAACTTCATGCTGGCTCCTTGCATTTTGTTTAGTGGTACTAATTTGCTAGGATGTTTTAATTATGGCTAGACCATTAAGCCAAGTTTAGCCACTAAGCTATTTACAATTAAGCTATATTACTACCCTTATGTGAGATAAAAATCCAAGGCTCAGGGCCTGGTATTTTGTTATTGAATGTTTATACAAGCCCATACAGATAACTGCAGCACTTTTCATTTGTGATATGAAAACACTATTTATATAAATGCATTATAACCATTATAACCAAACCCTTCCCATTGTGCTTTGGCAACCAACTGCGTAAAATACTGACTTTGTCATTTTGAATTTATTTTGCTTCCTTTGTCAGATTTTAACAATGATGATTACATATGCAAATCGGATCTGGAGAAAACAGTGAACAAGCTGACTCGAAACGAGCTCACCCCAGAAGAAGTCAACCTTGCRTGCAACAAGGTCATTGATGAAGCCGATCTGGACAACGACGGCAAACTTTCTCTGGAAGACTTTCAGCATATGATAGTACGAGCTCCTGATTTTCTCAGGTAATATCTCATATCAAGAAACTGCTCCTGCTCATTTTTGTCTGAGGCTTCCAGAGTGTTTAAATCTCTCTGGAGATCACCACTGTTCCCTGGCATTTTCCAGTAAAGGTGCCCACCACCAAAGACAGGAAAAACAGATATTTGAAATTCAAGTGTGTGGGCTTTTATAACTTGTTTTTTTGAGCCTCATATCTACATTTATGCAATTAAGAGGCCTAGTAATAACAACAGTAACAATAATAAAAAAAAGTTGACATTGCTACTTGGCATGTCCTCATTAACTGCATAAGATTAGCTACTTGAATGTGGCTGTCTTACACAATGCAGCATTCCCAGCATTAATTTTAGCGAATGCCTTCCAAGAGAGTTATACATACGTGATCATTACTTTTTGTTTGTTTTAACAGTACATTCCACATTCGAATCTGAAACTAGTGAATGCAGAGATGGAAATGCTTCTTGAGCCTACAACAAACTTGTTTCATTGGAGGTTACTGCCCATGAGAGAAGAAAATGAGAGCCCCAGAGGACAATTTTAGGTCAACTGGTCAGAAAACTTTGACTCCTGTTTACTTCTTTAAAAGGAATGATTTATCATACTCTTTGTCACGAATTTCCCTGTAATGTAGCAAAATGTGTGTATTTCCACAGAACTGTCTATTTCTCTCCCCTCCTCCAGCTAGAATACATCTGACCTTAGCAGTGATATGGTAAATAGTTTTTAGTTCAAGTATTATCAGATATTAGAGGAACTTGTATGTAACTCAAGTTATACCTTCCCCAAAAATTTGTAATAAAACACCTTATTAGTTAAAACACCTCCCGCCTCCTGCAGATTAAAACTACATTTGGAAAATATGYATTTTTAACATGAGAATCTCTATATCATCTATGAATGATAAACAGCACTGACAAACTAAGAAAAGTTTCTTTTAAATTTACATTTTCATAAGAAGTTTATTTATGCAGTGCTCAGGGACCTGTACAACAGAGTAAAAACATACATACATAAACAACAGTTTTGCTTTTAATACAAACAKGAGAACCAGTGAGAAGCGTTTAAAAAAGCAGCTGCAATGTGGAAAGGGTGGCAGCCAAAAAAAGTAATGACTTTTAAAAGTTTTAAGTTGCTTTTTAAAACTCTAGGATACACCATTTTTTTCTTGAAACAAATCGTGGTAACTCCCAATTTACACTCGCCTTAGAACTGATAACTCCTGCACAAAGACTAGGGAGACTAGTCTGTTAAATTACTGTATTAACTACAGAAACCAAAAAAAATCTCCAATAATGAGTAAACGAAAGGGGGCAAAGAATAAGGCAGCCTGAAATAATCAGCCTGCGCATTACCATCCGTGTTCAATTGAACAGATTTTTATTACATCTATATAAACAAAGATATAAGATAGTCATCGTTCTTTCCCATCCCCTATGGATTTCCAGTACAAATGGGCGCTCTTGTGAAAGCAGCTACGCGGCCATCCCCTCTCCAGCACTTTATGGCCAGGAGGACAGGAAATCACGGTAGCTTCTGAGCCAAGGACACAGCCACCACCACCATAACCCCCCTAACAATTGTCAGCAAGATGATCAGCATCCCACRTGAAAGGAGAGATCAAATAATTTTCAGCAGCAACAAGGAGACTTACAATAATCCATAGGATTTATAAATCTGAGGCTGAAAGTCTGATGCTGGCGTAAGGCTCTGATGTCAGGAACGAGACAACGAAGTGGTCAAACGGCAAAGTGTGGAAAGGGCAGTTCCACCCTTCGCTGGCAGGCCGGGTACTGACAGGTCTGCTCCAAGACGACGGAGGACTATCTGAAACACTGCAGGCAACCTCAAAAATGAGGTCAGCCACACAGTTCTGCAATGCTCATTCAAATAAGGGAATTTGAGAACTCGCTCAAAACTAAGTTTGTTCCTCTGCAAACCAAGCAGCAATTGTTAACTGATTCCTTACATTTTAGTGGTGTTTAGACACGAGGAATGTGTAGCAAACACTGTTAGCTTTTCTGATCTATTGAAGCTACTCAGTTTTCCAGATTTTGTATTCTGTTTCAAATGATTCCCTCCTTAGTTAAAAAAAAAAAAAAMCACAAAGGATCTTCTGGTCATTGTTTTCATGTCATACTTGAAAAAGCACCATAATTTCATTATGTGATAAGAACTACTACCTATCATACTTATCTGAGATCTGATGTCAGTATTTAGAGACTCACAGCCAAGCATTCCTGTCTTAGGTTTGCATTTTAGTTTTCAAATCAAATCAAATTTCACATTGATTTAATTTCTATGTAGAATCTGCAGAGCTTAGAAGTGCAGTGATGACAGCAGGTCACAGTAACTGCATAAAACTTCCTGAGATTGGGCAACAGTGTAGTTGTTCATTCAGTTCATTTTGTAAAAGAAAACTGTGCTATAAATTAGGCAAAGATGTGTAACAACCAGCATAACTTTAAACAAAAAGTATTCAAAGAGCTAACCTTTAATGCAAGAGTAATGTAAAATTTAGAAAATGAAACTGAAAAAGCCTAATTCCATTCTTCATATTCTTCCCACCTGTGAATTAATAGGGTCTTTCCCTTTCCTCTCTAGACAAATTATTGATTTAGATGCTGTCAATAAGCAGCCAGTATCCCGGTGGGCAGCCTGTGATATCAACCTCACACTACTCACTTCCTTTCCAGTCCCTTTGGAACAACCAGAGTGACCRCAACATCTGGCTACGTTCACGTACAAGAGAGATGGACGTGAGAAAATGCACATTTACTGCTAAGCCAGGAACAAAGCAAACGCATCCATTTTATGTAGGGGAACAATATTCAGACCCAATTCTACTCCAATTCTATGCCTGAAGCATACGCAGTCTTGCAAAAAGCATCCTTATCCCAGAGCACTATTGCTTGTCCAACTTACAACTGTGAACTACACTTTGAGGAAAAAAAAACAAAACCCAAACCTGACCATCATGAGGTTCTGGAAAGTTTTATATGTTTTTAAAAATGATCAGCGTTCATTGTGTTCTATTGCCTGTTTTTTTAAAAGATTAAAAAAAAAGCTTTTTTTTTTAAACAAAGTCATGCGTATAAAATGCATTTTTATAAACTAGTGAGTTGCACAATTAAATTTTCTTTTTCTATTTGATTTTCAAAAACCAGACAATAATCCTGTTGAGCCCAATTCCATGCTGAGGGTTTATCAAGATTAATTATGAATCTGATAGATCTTTTAATTAATGTAGCATTTAAAGGGTGCTACTGCAAGGCCAGAAATAAAACCACAAACCTGAAGAAAACCAAACTGGTGAATGAATTCTTTAGCTTTAAAATGAGCTTTAATTTTACCCTCAAGTGCAGTTGTCAATGTAAACAAAGCACATTAACAATTCCAGTGAGTTGCAGGACACAGCCGATATGTTCGTTTGGATTAAATACACCATTACTTCAATTACTTGACACCACACTTCTTAGCAGATGGCTCTTACTGGCTCCTTCTATCAGTCTAATTAGTGTTAGGCTTACAGCCGCTGAACTGAGAGCAACCAGCTACCCAGGAGCCTCACTAGGCTTTTTTATTTTATACATTGGAATGTAGTAGACTGTGTTTAGAAGAATAAATACAGAGTATTTTCACTGAGGACTAAACATCATTTGCAGTGATGCACACCAAGAGGTTCGTTGCTGCCTGAAATCCAAACGATCACGGAGGGCAGCAAGGCAAATCGCCACTCCAAAAAGGTTGTTTTCAGAAAGTGTTCGTATGTGCAACATTTATTTTGCATATGTGAGCAAGTGTGCGTGGGCACACACAACTGGAAGCAGTGCAATACATTTTCTCCTCACAAGTTAGAACCAGTCACGACCTCGTGACATTGTCAACTGGAGAAGGAAGAGCTGGCGCCTGATGGTGCCAATTTGAGGAAAGCTCCATATCCAACCACAGCCTCAACCACTGGCACGGGAGCAGAGTGTAGGTATCTCCTGGGAGCAGATTATCTCCTGTTAAACATGTCTAAATGTGTGGATGACTTAATTAAGCACGGTCATCTCTAATATGAAGACAGTAATTCCCCATTATACAGATCTGTRAGATTATAGAGCACACTTTGGCTTTTTAAAAAAATAGAAGTTCCTTCGAGGAGGATTTTTTCTTTTTTACTCCAATTGTACTTGCGGATTGTCTAGAATAACGCAACTGAGAAGGTAACAGAGAAAGGATTTTCTCTGCAATAGCAAAACAAAGTGGACACAGATGCAGAAAGCTTCCTCCTGCCTTCAGGAAAGTACAGGCCTGGACTGCTGGCCCAAGTGCTGCTGTTTTGATGCGATTCTTCTCTATGCATCCGTCGACGTGGGTATGCACATGTAGCACGTACACGTACCACTACTTTATTAACATTGGCATTTCAGTTTCTTATTTTGATCATAACTTAATTGTTTTTTCTCTCTAATCGGGATACGTTACAGATACGAACAAAAGATTGAAGCCTGTCAGCAAAGGCGCTATTACAGGCCACCCAGGATCTGTATTCCCTCTGCTAGACGATACACGTGCCCAGTGGCAACCTGACAAAAATAAACTTGTTTCGTCTCCAAAATTGAAGAGTCAGACAATTACTAAAATAAACGATTTCTTATTCAGATAGTCACAGAGTGACAAGGTATGCTGAAAAGTCCACAGACAGAGGAAATCTCACTCAGAACAGGCACAGTCCAGTTCAGTTGAGCAGATGCTCAGATTAAGGCCGTGTCCCTCACAGAAGAACACATCGGAAAAAGCTGCTTTTCCTTTGCTGGTCTGGTGTGATTTTGACTCCCTGGTTGCTGCCTTGCGGGCTATTGCCTTCCTGAAGGGTCAAAGAGTTTTGAGTTATTTATACTGAACAGCTCTCAGCATCCCTGCAAGCTCCTGCACCTCTCCTTTATCCATTTTGCTGACGCAAAGCCTGGGATTATACAAAAACTATCACAGAGATGAGCAGGAATCTTCATTCACTTAGGTGAATTTTACATCAGCCGCTAGCAGAGGTCACTGCATCTGCTGCTTTTGGTCTGACTAACACAGACTGCACTTCTTCTTCCTACTTTTATAAACTCAGTGACAGCCAAAATTAAATATATATATATATATATATATATATAAAAATAAGGAAACACGTTTGACTTTTACTGTTTGCTACCAAAGTATTTCATTTTCTGTTAGCTTCAGTCCACACACTGAAATTGATATATGTCTGTTTGTTCTAGGAACCATGACTTTTACAAATGTATCCTGAGAAATGATTTTATGATTATCAAAAAAAGTCATTAGTTCTCTACCTAGATTTAAACATGAGTTTGAAGATGACTGTGAAGTACAAAGTGGGCCTCCCGTATTTTTCAGTTAAATGATTCAGTTTTTCAAACTGCAAGAGCAAGAAATATCCTGAAACTGCTCTCCTCTACCACTCACTTGGCTTTCAATAAAGCAAACAAAAGATAATTTTGTTTATAGAACCTCAACTGTTGCAACTGATTTCTGAATTTAGAGACAACTGTTAATATCCCAAGGCCACACTAGTTTGCAAAGACTAAAAATAAATTTCTATAATCTTCAGTGCATCTCCCACAAAATACTCTGGATTCACCACAGCACAGTCAATACAGGATCTGGTAGGGGGGTTTTAGGGCGCTTTTCTTTTTTTTACCTCCCCTCTTCTATTTAAATACAGCTTGAGCAGTAAAAGTTACTCACCAATTTCTTGTCCATTTTTGCTTTGATATCTCTTGCAAGAGTGAAAAATGCCTATAAGCACAACAGGGAAAAGTTACAAGACTAAGAAAACCTATTTTTGTTTTTGTTAATAATAAACTGCCTTTCCACTCTTGCACACAGACCCAACTCCTGAAGACGGTGGGATCATTGTTTTTCTCCTTGAGGTTTCAAAGCTCCTTCCCCTGTTTTTCCTGCATCTTTTCTAACTCCACTACTGCCCTTTTGAGACTGAATACTAACAGGACATAGACCCCACCAYGTGGATACACCCAAGTTTTCTGCAGTGCCAAAACGCTGCCTTGGCCATGTACTGGATAAGGCCATTTACAAGGACAAACCAGTTGGTTAAATGTCCCTGCATTTCGCTCAAAGCACCACATTATTCAAATTGTTCAGAATAATATTGGTTAGAGAATGCATTCACAGGAGGCAAAGAAACGTATTTAATAACCATCTAAAGTATCTAACGCTGGCGTTTTGGATTCAGTCAGCCCAGGCACGAGTTCTCATTGCTTCTTTGCACGAATGAACTAAGGCCAAACACAGCASGAAAGGTTGCATACTTACATTCTCTATGTTTATATTTGCTTTTGCACTCGTCTCCATAAACTTAATTCCAAAACTTGCAGCAAGCTGAACAAAAACAGGTTCACGTTAGATGGATAATTGCAGGAACAGCCTGCAATACAACCAATTGTGCTGGGTCTCCCCCTCCCAGAGCGATTCCCAGGAACTGGGGATTTACTCAAGCAGAACAACCTGCAAAACCAGGCACCAAATCTCACTCCTATCAGCATCTATTCTCACCGRCCTTTGTTCTTCTGTTTTACAGAAGAAAAGCTTCAGTCGTGACCATGGCACTTGTAACAGATCACAGAGGAGAGCAGCACTTCCCAGGTAGTGCCTGGTATGTTCTTAGGTGTAGAAACCACCGACTACTAACCCTGCGCTCTTTTCCCCAACGAAACCCGGGTTTTCTATCAGCAGAGGAGCAGACTTTGAGCTCAGAGTCTTTCCAGCTGGGGCACACATACATCAAAAGGAGTAAAACCCATTTTAACTTTCACGTAGAAGATCTCACTGCTCTGACTAAGGTAACGGGGATGAATATGAAAGGCAGCAGGGAAGCCGTGGGTGCTTCAGGGAGCTCTGGGAAGCAGCGGATCAACCTCATCGGCTGGGGCTTCAAAACAAGAGCTCAAGTCCTGCTGAGGCGGCTGCAGCAGAGACTCGACTTGCTCTGAAAGGGATGCGGCAGCAAGGGGCTTCGCGGGGTCCAAAGGGACTGGGGGGTTTAGAAGATTTTGGCTCCAAGCACCAACTAGCAGGGACAAGTTGGAGCCAGGCTGCRGCACTCACCTTCTCCCCTTGCTCCCTCGACACTTGCCTTTTGTCATTCGCATCACATTTATTCCCAAGAATCATTTTTTCAACATCTGGGGACGCGTGCTGGCATGGAAACAGACACAAGAGAGTACCTCAGCTTGCTGTTTGGTAGGCAACCGCTATCAGAAAGGCGAAGCACAAACCAAGAACTGAAACAAAGTTCCTGATGTGAAATGTTTTCAACAGCTTTACGAGCTCCCCACAAGCTTATCACTCCATCCCAGCAGCTCACTGCGATTCAGCTCCCCACAGAGACAMCTCTCTAGGTCACTTATGGTGCCAGGAAAACAGCTCTTAGTTCCCTTGATCACTAGGAAGGCCACAGTCCATCTAACTTGCTCTCACTTGAATGCAATGAATTGCTATCCAAGGTGACCCAAGGTGTCACCAGTTTCCCTCTGTTACGGCTTCCCCAGTTCACCATGCAGGACAGGAATTAGAAACAGGAGGACTCTGAAGCACTTGGCTTTCACCCATGTCTAGAAYGGGGCCAGGATTTTCAATATTCAGTAAGCAAGCAGAAGTTACCTCTTCAATATTCCTGACCCAGTTCCGAATATTTTCAAAAGATTTTTCATTGGTGATGTCGTAGACAAGCATAATGCCCTAAGGATTAAAAAGAAAAAGGTCTTATTTGAGCTAGCAGTGATTTAAGCTAAAGTTAACAACTTTTCCATGACAGAGAAACTTAAGGCTAATAAAATACCCCAATATCTCCAAGGTACACGTAACATTTAGCCCTGGTTTGTGTCCGGGCGGCTGTGGCGGGGTGGGTGTTTGCAGGTCCCTGCACATCCCTGTGCGGCCCTGGCTCCGGCAGCTCCGCGGGAGGAGCAGGGGGGCCGGGAGCCTTCGGCCTCGCGGGTTCCGTCCCGTCCCGTGCGCCCCCAAGCCCGGCGCTGCCCGCGCGTCCCTACCATGGCTCCGCGGTAGTAGGCCGTGGTGATGGTCCGGAACCGCTCCTGCCCCGCCGTGTCCCTGCAAGGGCCAGAACACGGGCTCAGCGCCGCACGCTCCACTCCACGCTCTCGCTCTTTAGAGACACTAAAGCTCCAACTACGGCTTCCAGGCTACGGTAACGACTGCTGGGCGCCACCGGGGAGAGGAGCGGGGCCGCGGCCGCCCCGGGAGCTGCTGAGGCGGCGGCGGGAGCGACTCTTACCAGATCTGCAGCTTAATCCTCTTGCCATCCAGCTCGATGGTCCTGATTTTGAAGTCGATGCCTGCAGGGAGAAGGGGCCGCGTCGCGCTCGGTTCCCGCCGGGACCGGGACCGGG
>NW_020454727.1:491086-513558 GCF_003342845.1 Nothoprocta perdicaria
GGCGCGGCGCCGCGCACCGATGGTGGAGATGAAGGTGGCGTTGAAGGCGTCCTCGGAGAAGCGGAAGAGCGCGCACGTCTTGCCCACGCCCGAGTCGCCGATGAGCAGCAGCTTGAACAGGTAGTCGTAGGTCTTCGCCATGTTCCCGGCRCCGCCCCCCGGGCCCGCCCCCCGCGCCGCCTCACGGGCCGCGCGCGCTGCCCGTCAGCGCCCGCCGCGCGCCCCATTGGCCGAGCCGGGCGCCACGTCACCGAGCAGGAAAGGAAGGACGGGGCGGTACCTCGCTGGCCGCGCGGCGCTCGGCCGCTTCCGGCGGCGGTGCGAGGGGCTGTGACGTCACGGCCCGCAAGGGCTGCTGACGTCACGGCGCGCGGGGTGACGTCAGCGCGCAGCGAGCGGCTCGGGACGAGGCTGCTTTAACGGGAGAGGGGCCCGGGGCGCCCCGGCAGTGCGGGGGGGGTGCGCCCGTCGCCCGCCCGTTTCATACACAGCGCAGCTCGCTGAGCGCTTGGCCGGTGTCTGATGCAGACTCGCTTCTCTCGCCTCTGCCAGGCTTTCTGGAAAGAAAAACAAAACCCACATTTTTCTGCCCTTTTTCTTTAAATACAAACCCTATCTTTAGGAGAATCCCAGAGTTGCAACCTAGGGATTGGGGCCGGACAGTTATTTCAGGGTCTCTGCATGTGTCCCGCGTGCGGTGTGACAGACCCGCGCTGGGGTTTAACGTCTCATTTGGGGGAGTTCCCGCTATTCCATGAATGTTAAAGCAGGAGGAGTGGAGCCGCCTCGGAGCCGCACGGTGCCGGGGGCGCTAAGCCCAGGACCTCGGTCCGGTCCGGTCCCGGCTCCCCAGGAGCCGACGCTGACCCAGCTCCTCAGTGCCGACCAGGGCACGGCTGGGTCGTYGCTCCCGGCCTCGTCCTGCACTGCGGTCACGGCGGGCCTGGCCCCAGCACAAGCAGCTGAGTGTCCCCACAGCATCAACAGCCTGTTTTGTGTGGATGGGGAGGAAAAAAGCAGAAAGCCTCAAGCCAGATGTTTCTCATTTTTATTGAAAGCGTTTCCTACAGAGAAAAGTGAAGAATCGCAGCTGGAAGTTGCACAGAGGTGACAGGAATTAGAGGAAAGAAAAGCTCGACAAGTGCAGCGAGCCCCGGCCTGGCGCRTTACAGAGAGGTCATGTCATTGAGCGCGTGGTCCAGCTCCTCGCTGATCGCTTTGTACTTCAGCTTCTGAGCGTAGAGCTCATCTGCCGGCGCCCAGGCGAGTTTCAGCAAGAGGTGCAGAAAAGCAGCCCAGAAAAGGGGGCAGCAGAGGACGCAGAGAGTCAGAACGCAGCAAGTAAAGTAATTGGGAGAGAAATAAAAGAAGAAAACGGATGAGTAGCCAAACATCAGCGTGACAGCAAGAAAACACACAAGGTCAGAAGCTTCCCTTATGTCTCCCCCCAACTCTGGTATTTGTTCTTCAGTAATCAGATTAAATTCTTATGATTATGATTCTTTATAAATAGAAAAGCCCCTTTGGGTACACGCATTAGTGAGCTGGCTAGAGACCGGTTATTAGTAGCAACTTTCCAAAGGGGAGCGTCTTTCAAGAAAATTCCCTTGTCAGGAAGCACCAGGCTGGGCAGCAGTGCACTGTGCTCCTCAGTTGTCTCACACTGGTCTAACTAGAGACCTGATGAGTATTTTTGTGCTTTCCCAATAAAATGTGATACCCACTTCTGGAATGTTGCTTTCTGAATTGAAACTTAAGACCTATAAGATCAGGACCCCRAGAGCAATTTCATACCTTCCAGGTCATCAATGGACTTTTCTAGTTTTGCAACTGTTCTCTCTGCAAATTCAGCACGTGTTTCAGCCTAAAACAAAAGCAATTTAAAAAATTAAAAACACACAGAATAAATGGATGCTGTTAACAAAATGCTGTACGGTTCGGGGATGGATCATCTTACTTCTTTAAGCCTGTCAGTCAGAAGCTTGATTTCTTCTTCATATTTATCTTCTTTTTCTGAGTACTGTGAAAACAATAAACAGATTCTGTAAGGGAAGTTGTGGTAGCAGTAATGTTTATGAAAAAAACCAAACTATTAATAACCACTTTTTCATTTATGCTGGCTGCAAACACCCTTCCCATACGTTCCTCCTCTTTGCCAAGACTTCTCAAGATGATTCATTTACTGTCATTTTAAGGCTGAGGCTGACACAACATTATCAATAGCTGCTGTTACACAAGCAAAGGAACTTCTTTTTTTTTTTTTTTTGGAATTTTAATGACATGTTTTGGCTTCCCCCACCATCCCTCAGCTGACGGAGAGAACCAACCTTTTCAGATTGGGCTTCCAGGGACTTCAGGTTGTTAGTGACGTTCTTTAATTCCTCTTCCAGGTCACTACATTTACTACAGGGGATAAAAAAGGTACAGATTAYCACCACCATCCCTGTCCAGCTTTGCTGTACTCTAAACTAGGCCCAGGTATGTGAAACTACTCACACTTCTGACACCTCCGCACGCTCTTCAGCTCTTTCCAGTTCACCCTCTAAAATAACTAGTTTACGGGCAACCTGGAAAGAGAAAATAGCTGCATCGAGCCAGCTGGTAACTGCCTCAAAGCACCACGAGGGACTACGACCTCCTGCTTCCCCACTGCTCACGTAAACTAGAATAAAACAAACAGCGCTGAACACACAAGGCAGAGACTTTCCCTCAAAGCGAGTAGACTTTGCAGCATCCTTAGCATTACGCATTACAGACACTGCTGTAGTCACTGTCAGAACTGCAGTTTTTGGCAATAAGCCAAAGTCAAGCTATCATGTGGCAGAAAGTAGACAAAGAAGAACTGAACGGTAACAAAGTTGTTTGTAGTCCTCATACATGCATCATCATTTCCTCATGAGGGCTTCATTTTACCTCTTCGTACTTGCGGTCGGCTTCTTCAGCGATGTGTTTAGCCTCCTTCAGTTGCATCTCCTGAATCTCCATTTTTTCCTCATCTTTCATTGCTCTGTTCTCAATAACCTTCATTCCTCTGCAGAAATCAAAGCAAGCATCTTTAACACAGAAGCTTTTTATCACTTTATCTCAAAGGCCCTAAGTGGATTTCACTGTTGGTAACTAAAAAGCRACCCCGTAGTGACCAATCCAAACAATCACGCTCTGCGAGGCTACCAGAATTGTGTTTTAAACTAGTTAAAAAGGCAGCTCTAGTTCTGAGTCACTGACCYGCAGTACATATTTGCACATGTAGACACTGAATTAACAGGGAAATGTTTGATTTACATTCACCTTTATTTCTTGCCAACCCTGTCCCCACACCCAGAGAAGGGAAGCAAACCTCTCGCTCTCATCGGCTGCTTTTTCAGCCTCCTCCAGTTTCTGYAGGGCTGTAGCCAGTCGCTCCTGGGCACGATCCAGCTCCTCTTCCACGAGCTGGATACGTCTGTTCAGAGCTGCCACCTCACCTTCAGCCTGCAAGAAATAATCATTGGAACTGAGTTCGTAYAGGAGACCATTCCCGCCAACAAAAATCCCTATTAATCGATTTCCTGGAAATTGCACGTTTCCTTGCCATACGCAAGGAAACTCGAGGAAACTTTCTCCTCTAGGCTCCTTGTTGGCTTAAACTGAAGCATTTCAGGAATTTGAAGGTACAGAGTATGTGCTTCTTATTTCTGTTTTAATGATACTTTTTAATCACCCCTGCCATACCACCAGAAATTAAATATTGATTCAAAAAGGTGAAGTATYTTCAGATCACTTTGAAATTCTACAGATAGCTCTAACCTTGTAAAATTAAAAACTGAAGTGTTTCCATAATGGCTTATTCACCAAAAAATCCACAATTGCTTTTTATGCTCTTGGTTCTATTACAGCTTGCAGTAATACGCTATCACAGCGCACTGTTGGAATTAAAGCCATTTCATTATCCATTACRGGCTCCTTAGCTGGTAAATGCTATGTAATCTGTACAGTCAGCTGGGCAGAGGGTATGGTCAGCTCCAGTACGGGACAGCCAGGTGTCCAGTGAGACAAATAAGGCAAAACTAGGTAGGTTGTTAGAATAAATCTTTTTTTTCATTGTTTTCTGTGGCACTTAAGTAGTACCTTGTGCCTAATTCCTACATACTGAGGTCTGTTTATATACTATTGAATGAACTGAGCAGTAACAGGAAAAACTGTTACTGTTTAAAGCAGACTAGATAAAAATGGAGAGGTTGCTGGGCGCCAAACTTGAGTACCAACAATAGGAACAATTAGTCTCCATATATATCGTGTTCATTAGGATATGGGTCCTTTAATCACTCACTATTTCAGAAAACGAAACTAAAAATCAGTGTTACTTATAAGCACTTACGTATTCCAGTTTGGGTAGACCCACACGCTGGACAGGTGAGCAAACTGGCAGCTTAAAGAAGGGCTTTTTGCTTTAAGACACGCTTTTGGGGCTATGGATCCTCGCACTGCAGGCCCTGCATCTTCCTCCTTGCGGCGTCCAGCAGCGCGGCCATGGGCTCGGCAGCGGCTGCACGTGGCGCACGCCACCCCGCACCTTTCAAGGGACCCATGACGTCAGGCCGCTGGAGGTGGGCTGATGACATCACCACCATGGAGCYGGACGCCCCAGGACCCTCCTGCTCCCCTCCTTTTACTCCTCCTTTCTTTTCCTGAACCCAAGAGGATGCCGACAAGSGCATCCCGCGCCAGGGTGGCTCCACGCAGCTGCCTCAGACCCCCTCTCTGCGCCACAGAAGAGTTTGTTCCTGCTCCAGCTGCTGTCCCCACTGCGCGGTGCCGGTGCCCGAGCCCCAAGCTCACTTTGGCACAGACACAGCCTCGAACCCCAATACAGATTTTACAATCCCTGCCGAGAGCCCTGCAGGGCAGAGACTCAGTGATTCCCTCTCACACAGACTCGTTACACACTGCCACGAGCTGCACGTACATCAGTCGCCTTCTTTTCGGCCTGCTCCAGTTTTTCCTGGGCGTCTTTGAGAGCCTCCGAGTACTTGTCCAGTTCATCTTCAGTTCCTTTCAACTTCTTCTGCAGGGCAACCAGTTCATCCTCTACCTTTCAAGAGAAAAAGACAGTATTTGGACACATTTGGACACATCTGCTGACAGATGAGCATGGCTAAAATCTCACTTTACTATTGGTTTTAATCTGATTTAACCAAAAACAGATAAAAGGTCTGATAAAAGATCAAAGTTCAAAGAGGGCAAGTGGCCGGAGCACGGCTGGTAGCATGTGCCAGGGAAGATCATTAAAAACGTCTCATCCTTAGGGTAATACTCCCTGACTCTGCACACACAGAACCTGGTTTAATACATGACTTGCTAAAACTCCTTTTTCATCTCATTTCTCTTTGGACTCCACAACATCCTGTAGCAGCTCATTCTACAATGAAATCAAAAAAAGGTTTTAAAATTATATCCTTTTTGCTTGTTTTAGCCTGGTAACCTGGTAAGTTAGTAGGAAACTCTTCAATTCCTGTATTGTTGGGAAAAACAAGAACAGCGGTCGTTCCCTCATCACCTCTTCCCTGTCATTCCCACCACTTCTAAGCAGGCGTAAGCCTCCAAAGGCAGCTGCCTGCTGCAGATGCTGCTGGGAGAGGCTGGCTGGCCTGGATGACCTCCAGAGCCTCTTCCAACCCCAACTATTCTGTGTTTCTAATTGTGGTCCAGCAAGGTTTGCTCCATCCTACCACGAAGGGCACACGCCACCATACCATATAAATCCATATCGTCTGCTATAGAAAGGTACTATTTATATCCTGGTGGRAGCCTGTTTAATGACAAAGTGTCTCCTGCTCCCTGAAGAATTTGCATTATCAGGAGGCAAATGGCTGATAAGGGGTGTGCCTGCGAGCCCATCTGCTCCGCYGCTTCATTTGCAACACAAAACAGTTCGGGCTGTACAGAAGCTGATTTAAGCCTTTAGTTTTCCCTTTATGTAAGTGTAGGCTATCAAAACAGTTCACTTAAAATAGGTTGTGCTTTGCTGCATTTAATTTCTTCATTCTAGCTTCTAAGAGAGCTTTAACAACCGTTTTGGTAGCATGCTATTCTTGAATGCTGCTCGGCTGCTCCACTTCCCTGGGTAACCACACAGTGTGACAGAACTGAACACGCTTACTTAGATGCTTTAATAGGGGGACAGTAAGCAGGAGGAAGGAGGCGACGCTTCCTTTGTGCGTGACACTAAAATCACTACTTGAGTACTGTGCTTACATTAAAAAAGTTGAAAAGCTGGAGACAATTCAAAAAAGAGGAATAAAAGCAAAGATTTTCTTTCTCTTTTTCACTTCTTTTTGTGAGCTACCCTAATGTAGGTAACCCCTAAATAAAAAAAGTGTGTCATTTGTTCTACATTTGTTCCTCTGTGTCATTTGTTCTACTAGGCCATAGAGAATCACACTGGATAACTCAATGCAGTGGAAGGTTAAGCATTTAATCACCATTAACTTCACCGTGTAACAAACTGCTGTGGCTGTTATGTCACTGAGCGCAGAAAGATGAGCTAGGGACAGCGTCCGGTGCAAACCCTGCGSCTGTCCACACGATGGTATTGTACCTGGAGACGAGCACAGGTAGTAAAAGCTCTCCGTAATAAAGTAGGAAACAAGAAGAGTTGCTTATCTTGGGGTAAAACAGGAAGACAACAGCAGCTGAGCTGTTCAGAAACTTTTCTTCCTTGCTGTTTTAGCTACACGGATGGCCATTTACTTACACCACGCAAGGATCTTAAATTGAACAGGAAGCAGTATTTGGAGAAATGAATATTAAGAGTACGTAAGAGCAGTCTGGAAGACGTAACAGAAGCTACAGCATATTCACAAAACAGTATACAGTACATATACAAAGTATTCAAATATGAAATACATACCTAGAATTAAAAATAAAGAAAAGCAGAAAAAYATGTAAATTTTATCAGGATAAGTCAGTTAAAATAAGATCTTTCATATCCAGATATTTGTGATTATTCCAGACATGAAGTATGACAATGTACCCAACCTCAGGTCAAGGTGGCAGCTCTAACACTGGCACTGCACATACCAGGGCTGGGCCTAAGTTCAAGAGGCTCTGTAATTTTTCAGATGTACCTGAGGTTTCWGGAATTATTAACACATCTATAGGCATGGCAGCCTTGATTTTGAATCCATGATGTCATTTTTTTCCATGCAATTACAAGCACAAGGTAATTCATGCAATTACATAAGTGGATAGCGCTGATTTTTCAAGGCCTCAAATGGTGGAGAAAATCAGTTAATAATCTTGGTTGTACAGGTGTAACATCATAAAAAGTCAAAAGCTTCAAAAGARGATGGATGGAAAACATGTTCAAGTTATTCTTTCTGAATCACCAATTTAGAATATTACGTTACACTTGTTTTCACATCATATATACAATTGCTTTTTCTTTTTTTTAATTCTACTTGCCTGTTTGCATTTGTCCTCGGCTGCCTTCTTGTCCGTTTCCGCCTGCTCTGCTCTATCAATCGCGTTCTCCTTGTCCAACTTCAACATCTGCATCTTTTTCTTGATGGCTTCCATTTTCGCTCGAGGATGGGCTGTGCCTGTCGCGCAACTGCAAGAAGTAGCCTGAGCTTTTAAATGTCTTTTTTTTAAAAAGACTTGGGCAGAGAAAGGAGTTGTGCCCAGCCAAGTCCCACGGCAAATACGCTCAAGAGGTTGTAGAGCGTTTTAAACAGAGGCCCCAGATTTGCTGGCCTCCTCTCTTATCTTTCATGTGCCGCCTTTGTAAGGAATGAGCTGGAACAGACTCACCAGAGGAAGCTTCACCACTCCATCATCTCCTTATTTGGCTCCTGTTTTCTTAAAGAGAAAACTGTTTCCATTTTTAAGCTTCTGACAGAAGCTAAAGTGTTGACATATGAACACATGCTCAAAAGAAAGCTTATTAGCACCCCTCAGTGTTTGCAGAGCAATTAAACAGCCCAAGGAATCTAAGCAGATAGGGCCAGCTTCTTATGAAACAGCRTAACAGCAACGAAAGAAAGGATTCTTTTAGATTATTCCAAAATAAATCCCCACATTAGGCAAGGCTGTATGCAAGAGGTAGCTAAATTTGCATTATAAAAGCRTTCAGTGTACGGCATGAGACTACAAAATTATTGCTGTGAAAATATGCATTTGAGACTTGTGTTAAGGAAATAACCATAATACAAGAGGGCAGATTTGGATTGGGAGTTCAAGCTCCAAGGTCCTTCTGGTGCATTTGAGTGCCTCTGAAAATTAGCTTACTAAATACGTAGAGAATTGAACATCACTGCYGAAGCTGTGGCCTGATGAGCACTGTTAAGTCATCACTGAGCTGTATRAAGGTGCCGCCTCYTCCTCGTCCTCCTCTTGTTCTGGATGGTGCAAAGAGACCTGCTCTGCAGTTAGGACCTTCCCAAATCTGCAACATCTTTCCACCACACGGACGCAAACAAGAAAAACAGAAAAAAAAAACCCACAGGGATTTGGCCCTGTTCTGAACTGTTTTCTGCCCCTTTCTGAAGTGTTTTCTGCCCCTTTCTGGCTCCCTCCCCAGGCGCAGCCTCGCAARAAGCGATTCCTCCCTCAGCGCGCCAAGATGGCGGCCGAGCAGCGCCCTGGGGGGCGGTGTTCTGGCGGTGCCAAGATGGCGGCCCGCGCTTGGACTACAGCTCCCAGAAGGCTGCGCGCGGGCAGCGAAGGGGCGTGGCCATCTCGGTCCGGGGGCGTGGCCTCAGCTCCAGCGTCTCCTGCTGGGCTGTCTTTTTTCCCGTTTTCTGTCTTTCTTTCGCCCTTTGTTTCGTTTTGTTTTGTTTTGCTTGTCTGAGCGCTGGGATTCGAACAGTGAAAGACAAAGCAGCCGCATTAAAAGCTGCTGTTGGGCTGTGCTGCAGCTGCTCTTTGGAGATGGACAAGGCGCTCAATTAAGCATGGCAACGCCTGCAGAAAACGATGTTGAATCGTAATAAAACTCTAAGAAATAACGAACCATCCCAATGAGCACCACAGCATACATTGCCAGGGCAGCCCACGTTGCTCCTCGCAGCCTGGGGTCGACCTCACGCCATTTAGCTCTATCCTGGAGCGAGGCCCRTGGGGCCCGCGGGTTTTCTGCAGCTGAAGCTTTGGGACCCGGCACCTTGAGTGTGGGTTTCAAGCCGCTCTCAYGGCCTCGTCTTAATTCCCCCTTCCTTATGGGGGCAGAGGCGGCCGCTCTGTGCCTTGGGTTTGGGGCTGGAGCGCTGSCTGCCCAACTAGACTCCTTTTCTCTCGTCCTTCTGCATCCAGAAGATCCTTTTCTAATCCAGTCAGCAACATGACTCAGAGACACTCGCAGGAAGGCACGCCAGGGAACACGTCATCCCGCGCGGCCCTTAGCGCGGGGATGATCCCTTCCTCCCACCCCTTCATGAACTGAAGAGAAACGCCCCAAAATTCACCGTGCCCCTTTGGAACAACATGGAGGCCATTCCCCGGCTTGGGAAGGAGCGTGTGGCCAAGCCTCAGGGAGAAGAAAGGAGCCTCCAGGCCTCTCCTTTGGGAAGGTGCAATACGGGTTGTACAAGCACCGTGTCATCTTCTGCGAGGACTAGCAGCCTCGACCTGGGCTCCATCCTTTCTCCAGGCTGCCCGTATCCCCTTCGCTGGGAAAACCCTGGGAAAACGAGAAGGATCTGCCTTTAGAGCAGAGTGTGGCCCTTGCCATGGGGGTCCCCTCCTCGGAGACTTGGCCACTCGGGCCCTTTTTGGGACCTGCCGGCAGCTTTAGGCTCTCCCTCGCCGTTAGATGGCAATGCAGATCCACAGATCCTCCTCCTCCTSCAGCCGCTGCTTATTGATGGTGGAATGGCTGGTAAAGCCTCAGATCTCCCATTTCTGCCTACCTCACCTTTTAAGAGCAAGGCATCCTGAATTTCTTTTGCCCGTGAATCAATGGAGGGGCCGCCGTCTCCTCCGGAGGCCTCTGCAGCGTGAGCTGCCTCTCTCCGCCATCCTCCACGATGTGCACAGTTGATATTTTTCACTCTTTTGGCCATTAATTCATTTGTCTCTTGTTTCGCTGTTTCCACGAGGCATTTTGCTATCTTGCTTCTCAGCTTATTGCCCAAACTGGCAGCGAGTGAGTCATGGGCTGCCTCGGGCCAAGCCCCGGAGGCCCCCGGCTCCTTCCCAGGGTCATGAATCTCCCATCCGGGGAGTTATAAAGAACTGTGTCGACAAATAACTACCACTGCAGAATGCTTTCCCCTATATCCATTTTTCAGCTTTTCCGTTGTCTGCACTTGACTGGTTCATTTAACATGTGCGTTACTGGGTTTTATTTTTTCCTTCCCATGTCCCTTTCTACCAGAAAATGCCACCAACTCGCATCTAACTTCTGCTCGGAAAACTTGCGGGTGCTCAAACCAGGCAAGTTTGCGCCTTCGAGGCAGAATATCCACTGCTTTTTTTTGGAGCCCATTTTAGGTTCAGTCATKCAACCCAGCAGCTCCCAGTAATGCCACATTGATGCTGGGTGCCCAGATGGGGAAATTGTAGGTCCTTCCGCAGCGTGATTCTGACACTGCATCGGGATCTGCCTGGCTTGGTCGCTTCAGCAGCGCCAGTGGCCGAAATCCTCCATGGCACCGGGGAGAATGAAATCAGGGTCACTCTGGGGCCCCTTTTTGGTGGTATTTTTAACCTGGGGCTAAGTGGAGTGAAGCAGGGAGACCAGTTAGACTGGGAGCTCAGGACCCCGCTGGCAGCCAGATTGTCACTGTCTCCTGTCACTCACACCTCCCTATCTGCCACCACCGGCACCTCCCCGCTTCCCTGGATTTTAAACGGCCTAAACAATGAGGAATGTGCCCTTATCCCCAGGAGGAGAAGTGCTCCTCTTGCACTGAAAAGCTCCCTTTATTCCTTCTGCCCAATAAGTTAATAGCGTTTCTAAGCACTGCTGCTGATGTGAGCAGTGTGCTGGAGATAAGTTATATCAGGAGAAAGCGTTATCACTCGGGCTTACATGCTTTGTGCTTATCCATTGGACTTTTAAAAGCTGTTGCATTTAATTACCCGTTTTTCAAAGCGTTTATTAATCATTTATTAGCCTTTTGTCCATTCGCTGTAGATGTAACTCCACATATAAAGTGAGCCCGGTCATTATAGAGCCAAGCACGTCTCGGAGGGAGGGAAGTGCTGAGTGACAGAAAGGGCCCTTCTCATCCTGCTTATCTGCAAAGCAATTCCGCAGTTCCTCCGAGTGCTTCGGGAGGGAAAACACCGGCACGTCAGTCACCTGAGAGCCGGGGCACACTTGTGGGGTAGGGACTGTGTCTGCCAGGGGCACGTGGGCATGGGGCAGCGCGGCACAAGCCGAGTGGCAGCCCCTGCGTCCCGGGCAGGCGGAGGCCAGGCAAGGGCAGTCGCCTCTCATGTGTCATCCCTTGCTACCTGTCTGCTCCCAGCCATGAATTTCCCATGCTGGACAAACATCCCTGGAAAATCCCTCGCCTTCAGCATTATTGGCTGCAAGTCCTGGGATCAGAAAGTTTCAGGAGGCAAACAAGGAGCACCCTCGCCAGAAAGGTCTTCAAAACCCACCTGGATGCCACCCTGTGCCACATGCTCTAGGTGTGCCTGCTTGAACAGGAAGGTTGGACTAGATGATCTGTAGAGRTCCCTTCCAACCTTAAATATTCTGTGAAGGTCAGCGCTGGCAGGCTGGTTTCCCCAAAGATTCCTCCTGGGGACTCAGGCCAGCTTTTCCCAAGCTGCTCTAATTTCCCTTTGATCCGTACCAAGAAATGAAGGAACCTTTATCTCCTGCAGCATCCCCCTTGGCTTCTATCCTCCTCAGCAATAAGTAGCTTATCAAGCAGCAAATCAGAGCCACTGCAACCAAAAGGCTAAAAAAATAAGTGTCTTTATCTATTCTGGCATTACAGGGAAGTATTATAAGGCTTGGGATCATCTCACCCAACTTGAGGCATCTTAATGAAGCCCTTAATTTATGCAGGTGTTTCTCTTTTGCCCTAGTCAATAGGATAAGAGAAGCTTTGAAAAGCAGGAGAGGAGGAGACGACGTTTTGTAAATGCTRTTGCTTTGTTTCTTAAAGAATAAAATCTCGTAGCCTCCTGGGTTTTAAATGGCTTTTCTGGCTGTCCTAATGAACRTTTCTCTGGATGTTTGCGTGTCTTTTCTGAACGTTTGCCCTCATGGTAGGAGAAAAGCTTACCTGAGTGTTTATGCAAGTTGTAAATAGTGCTGGAGTGGTGCATTATGAGAGCCTCCAAATTCCGTGTCTGGTCCTCCAGTCACATAGGACATGCCAGAGACGTCACCTAAGGAGGCTTCGAGGCAGCACAGGGTAAGGGGATTAAAATAACTTCGAGGAAGGCCATCCCAAACTTTGTTCTGTGCCTCTGTTTAGCCCACAAATCATCAGGAGCTTGCGAAATAATTGCTTTGGACAGATAATAAAACATCCCCCAGCAAAACTAAAGTACTTAATACACTGCCCAAGTCAATTTCCCTTATTTCTGATGTCCTCTTGCTTTTAATAATGGTTTAATGAAAAATTCAAAATTAATTGGAACTGGCATTAGACATTCATGTGTTCTAGCGAGGGCTTCAGTACTTCAATATTTCATTAGCTGACTTCACTGCGATGCTGCTCCTTGCCATGGCTTTCATGGGCGACAGTATCATATCCTGAGGTGAAGAGTCCCAACACGGGCAGATAAGGGATGGAGGTCCTCGAGAAAGCTACTGCGTGATAGGCAAGAAAAATTATAAGAATCCTAGGGTGCGTTTTCCTTYGGCCACTCCCCCAGCCTCCCTTTCTACTCTGTGATACGCATCTGAGCCTGGTCTGGAAAGAGCAGCCCTAAAAATAAACAGGAGCTGTCGGAAAGGTGTCTGAGGGAGGTATTTGGCAGCTGCCAGGCTGTCACGTACGCTAGAAGGATGGATCTGATGGACTCGCTGACACCAGTTGGGCTCGACTGAAACGAGGATGCCTTATGCTTCCCTTGGCATCGCCGGGCAAACTGTGCTGGCCGGAGCCGTCGCGCCTCGGCGTGTCTGGGGCCTGGTCCAGAGCTGGCTGCCGTCAATGAGAGCTTGTCCTTGGATGGCAGCGGGAACTCGAGCAGCCCCTTGCTTTGTCCCTGAGTGTCTGGCTTTCAACCAAGGGTGACTTTTGGCTCCTCACATAAATGTCACACCAATGGACAGGCATGTACCTAGACTCCAAATACTGGGACACGAAGGTCCTTGCTTCCTTCCTTTGGAAGTTTATTTCAGAAACATGTGTGGTCCCGTAGGTCCCTAAGACTCCTCTCCGAGATGSCTAAACCCAAGGAAAAGAGCCTGACCTTTGATATGCTTTGTTAAAACAGCTTTGAACCTCTCCGTGCCTCAGTATCTCCTCCTAATAGGGGTGGTGTTATCCTGACTTCAAGAAGATTACGGACATCTCTGGGGACTGAGCCTTGCTTTGGTCAATGCTTCCATGGAAGAGACCACTGCTCTGCTAAAAGCTGCCACCGTTTCCCACAAGGTGCTCAGCGGGCACGTGTCACACCACGCAGCAGCCACGGGATGAGCTAGCGCAAGCACAAAGGCACCCTATGATTCACCTCAAGCTTTTATGGCAACTCAGCGGCAGAGTGAGGACCCAGGAACCCCACCGAGATGATCCTACCTTTGCAGCGGCCAAATCTGGGAAGAAGAACTTGCTCTYGGGAGCTTTGCTTCTGCCCAAGCGTGCGGGGAAACCTCCGCTGCGTGTAGCAGAGCTGAAGGTGTTTGCTGCTGTTCTTGGCAGAGACGGAAAGTGCTGGGGAGGGAAAAGAGAACGGAGGCGTGAAGAGAGGGTGGAAACCTCCTTGTTTCTCAATGGGAGAGCAGACACAGCTCTTGCTCTCAATAGGAGCTGAGTGCTGCCATATCGAAAAATCTGGCAATTTGTTTCATTATCTAATAGGCAGGAGCAGTCCCTGTTTAGTGAAGAGCAGGCTCTGAAGGCAACTATCTTGCACTGTTTTGGTCTGAAATACCAGTCTGTGTGGAGGAGAATGGGCAAGGGAATTAATTCCTGTAATATGGGCCTCAGGAAATTACCTACAAGATAAGAGGGTGGCTTGATCTTTTTGAGAAAAAGAAAAAAAAAAAAAAAAGACTTCCTTATCTTGATGATGTTTGCTCTGAAGTATCATCCTCTGTGCCTGCCGGAGTCTGCCCGGCAGGATCATTCAATTACAGCCGGCTCCACGGCTGCCGTCGCTTCCTTCCTCTCCGTGTCCTCGCCATTCCCCCGCTGTTACTTGTTCCCCCCGGTATCCGGAGGCCTCCGCTGTCGCCTGCTCACGTGGGGCACCTGCAGCGCCGGGACGCGGCGTCCGCTCGCGTGCGGGAGCGGGATAATGACCAGCCCGCCAATTAGGCAGAGATCTGCGAGGAAAAGGAGGCCAAGGTGATGAAGCAGCAGGGAGCACGTGGGAATCGCTCATGGATATTGGAGAGTTTGAGGAGCAGTGGATGGGCTCTGCTCCTTCTGGAGGGTCCCTGCCTGTGCACTGATAATAAATGTATAGATCTCCTATRGGGGAATTGCTCTGCACTAATGAGCGGGATCCGCATCAGCCAGACTCTGCAGCTCCTTCCAGGTGCTCCTTCCCTCCCCCATGAGGAAGCTTTCCCATAGTGCAGGCTATTCCTCTTCATTCAAATGGCCATCTTAAATAGCTACGAGGTTCTCCAAGGTCTGCTTCATTGTACACCAAAACTGGCGGCTTTTCAGAGCAGGAGACAGGAGGTTGCTAAAGCCACTCATTTCTCAAATGCACCCAGGTTCCTAATGGCAATGGGGATCCTTCTTCAACCCCTCCGAGAGCCACCGGAATGAGGAGCACTCTGTAAAGACATTGTAATTACTAGGGGATTTAGGGGTGTGTGGAAATGAGTCACGGAGACGGTTCCCAGCCAGCAGGCTCCCGGAGCCAGGTGAGCTCTTCCCTGGAATGTGAAGCACGCGGCGCAGCAAGCGGGAGGAACAGGTTTGGCCGGGCATTTTAAGCCGTTCGCGGCCGAGAGCCTCTTCAGATCCACGTCGCTGCTTCCCCGACCTCGCGGCTGGATGTTCCTCTCCGCCACAGCGGCCGCGTCGTGCCGGAGACCATGGACACGCTGCGCAGGAGCTTGTCTCGCTGGAAGAGRTACCACATCAAGGTGCACCTGGCCGACGAGGACCTCATGATGCCCCTCACTGTGAAGCCCAGGGACACGGTGATGGACCTGCGGGCTCACTTGGTGCGCGAGGGTGTCACATCCTGGAAGAAGACCTTTTATTACAACTCGCGGCAGCTCGAGGAGCACGAGACTCTCAAGGAGGCCAATATCCAGAACGGCTCTGTCCTGCTTCTTGTCAGCAATAAAAGGTAGGTGGGGAGCTCGGCTGCAGCGGGGTGCACGGGCAGGGAACGCTCTGCAYGTCTCATGCCTTTCAGACACTCTCCCGTTGTGGTTTGCAGAAGCCAAATCAAGTGCTCCCACCCTGCAATTTCCAGCAGGCAGACCCAGGTTTCAGTCTCTTCGGCTCCAGCCATGCAGCAGGGTGAAAAAAGAGGGGAAAATGAGCAGATCTGGTTAATGTAGCCTGTCCTGCTTCTGATCAGCTCTCACTTTCCTCACAAAACGGCCATGGCAAGACAAGAGGGGCAGAGGTGCGAAGGGCAGGGGCAGCTGTGCCACTCGGAGAGCCCCTTCCCCATCCCCTGCCCCTCCTGCCGTGCCCTGCTGTCCCCCTTCTCTTTAGCAATTACCTCCTGGAAGGGTTTTGGGGGGCGCAGCCCTGCTTTGGCAGGCAAGAGCCTGCAAGCTGCCAGCCACCAGCTAYGCTAAATGAGTGCTGGGCAGGGCCCGTGAGGGGCTGCAACCTCCCAGATGCAGCCAGATCTCAGCAGGATGAACAGCGAGACTAGAGGCTCCTGGACGGGCTGTGTAGAGGAGACTCGGGGCATCTTCTCAATTAGGACAGCTCGGGTATCCTGCTGAGGATGAAAGCTGACCAGAGACCTCTGTCTCACAGCACAGGTCAGCTTCGGTGGGGTAAATTCCTGCCCAGTTGCACTGTCTTCCTAAAAGCCTGGCTCCGTGCTGCTTCATTCCAGAGGCATTTGGGGCTGCGGTGCAGAGGGGTGCGCAGCGCGGCGCGGCGCACGGTGTCTACCCCAGCCCGCCGAGGCGGCTGCGCGAGCCCATCGGCTCGCTCTGCACAACCCGCCCCAAGGACTCCACTTCCTGATGAGATGCCACACACTGGAATGGTCCTATTTTCCAGTCTGGAGGCAGCTTGAAATYGCACACAAAGAAGATTTAATAAAGCTTTTCCTTTCAGAGCTCAGCCAGACACAAGAGATTTCATATGGCTCCGCTAACTGCAAACCCCAAGTCACTCATAGCCCCTTTCTTCAACCTCTCAGCTCTCTGATTAACTTGGCTCACTAGCTCAGCTCCTCCTTTTCACCTTGTGGTTTTTTCTTTTTAATGGCAGGAACATTAGTATTTGTTGTTGCTCAGAGTGTTTATTTTTCTAAATRGTACAGCCTGGATTTTCGAGAGTGCAAAAAGATTCAGAGCAGCTCAGATGATGGAGTGCACATATTGACACTCCTCTGACAGATGCCTCATTTCCATAATGTGCTCTGCACCTTCCCACATGCCGCAGAAGCCGGGCGGAGCTGCGGCGATGCGAACCCCGCCGGCAGCTCCTGCCCCCGGAGTGCCGAGCCCGGGGCACCCGCTTGAAGTCGCTGGCCATTTTTGAAAACGTCGCTCAAAGTCCTGGCTCAATTTTTGCGAGCACGCACAAAAGGAAGCAGGATTAGTAATGTTCTTCCCCTTGAATTTCATGAAAAATCTCTCCAGCTCCTAAAGAAGCCTCTTTGTCCATTCGCTTACTCCTAAAGAAGCCTCTTTATCCATTTGCTTATTCTTTTTTCTTCCCTGCGGTTGGAGAGCTGAGAGGATGGAGAGTGGAAAATGGAGTGGAGTCTCCGTGAGGTCACCGCCCTCCTTGGGCTCTTGGACGTGAAGGACTGTTGGGTTGTGACAACCTCGGCCACTCCTGAGCAGAGAGAAGGCAGCAGGTGCTGTGCAGCTGAGGTCACAGCACCTTTTTTGAGGCTTAGGACTTACTGAGCCGCGTCCTCAAGTACTATCAATCTGCGTCGCTCCCACAGCACCCATGGAGGTAGACGGCTCTGCATGGGCTGGGCGCGTGGTCAGCAGCGAGAGCCTCGGCGGACACGAGGAGAGCAGGCTGTGCAGCCCTGGCTCTGCCTGCCAAGAGGAGAAAACACGGTGCTGCGTTTGGCCGGCAGCCCCAAGGATTTAAGAGTTGGGTTTAATACTTTACCCAGTCGGTGAAGTACGGACACTCTCCATCAGAGCCTCCATCAGCATCTGCTTTTTAAGTTCTCCCCGAAAATCTGGGTGTCCCCTACTTGCCACTTTGTACTGAAATGCCAGCCAAGAACAGCTATATTAATTCCAAGAGTGGAGTTGCTCTGATTGCCAAGGTCTGCAGCTCAGTGTCACGCCTATAAATATTAATGGTCACTCTGTATGCTGTGTGTTCCTACAAGGGGCTCATGGGACAGTTTACTCTGAACCAGAAAAAACATGAAAATGACCCTATTTTTCATTCCGSCCCCCCCGCCTTAATGCCTTTGTAGATAATTGGCATTTAGCAAAGGCCAAGTCAGCATTTCCACTTCTTGTTCCTGTTTTCTGGAGTTTATAACTTAGCCATAAAAAAAAAAAATCACTTAAAGCTGCTTGGTAGGAAGGGGATCAGCATGCCAGCTAATGTTGAAAATTTATTTGGACCTTCGTGTTGGAAAGTTCAAGCAAGCCATTTTGGAGCTGAGGCAACATGACCCATCCCTCTGGGAAAACACACGGGCCAGAGCTGGGAAAACCACATCCACTGAGGATGCAATTCCCATAGGTTTGTTAATCACACTCCTACTGCGCTGGTTGAGATTGCAGCCGTGTTGCAGCAGAAGCTGAGTGAAGAACATGCTGAAAGACGTTTTCTGCCCTAGAGAGCTACATATTACAGCAACGCAGTTTGCAAGTGGGCAAAATAAGGAGAAGAAGAGCTCAAATGCAAACAGGCAGGGAGAGAACCCGCCCGGCTCCRTGTCCCCGGGTCTGCCCGTGCGGTTGGAGCCAGGAGCGCCCAGCGCAAGCGGAGCACCGGGGAGCAGTGAGGCGAGAAGCGCAGCCGGGCAGTGCGGCAGCACCCGGGCATGCAGCAGGCTGTCCCGAACGCCGCAGGCTGCCCCAGGCTTGGCACTGCCGACCGCGCCGCCGCTGAACCTGCCGAGCTGGCTCCGGAGGCGGTGCAGGGCCCCAGAGCCAGGGAGCTGCTCGGCTGGTCTGGTCACCACCAGATGTGGGAGTTGATGAAACTGGCAGGGCTCTTCTCCCGTTCCCTCTGCCATGGAGAGGTGCCGGCTGCTCTGCACTGGCTGTGGAGCRGCATCCAAGGACATGCATCCAAGGAGACCTTGCATGGTGCCGGACTGGGCAGCAGCTGCCTGGCATTAGCTGCCCCTTGGTGACATTTGCTGCTGAATATTAGACGGGGAGATGTTGTCTCGGAATTGGTGAATCCAGCAGTTTAACCCACAGGAGCTTTTTCCTTCTTGACCTCAGGAGCTATTCAAATAGAGGAGAGAAGCAGGTGATCCAGGGTGATTCCTAGACGTGCTGTGTGCCTGTCACGGGCTGTTCCAAAGGCTGTAAAGCTCCCGCTGGCTCTGGACATGGTTTAAGTACGAGAACATTGGCGGAGGCTTTGCCCTTGGTTTCAGGCTCTCTTCTTGCAGCAGTCACCTCTGGCAGGCAGTCAGATAGGGTCTATCCTAATAAGTTATCCAGTGCCAGGAATGTTGTCTGTTCAATTGCTGGAGCGGTGGATCGCGATTTTGGCTCAACTCAGAGGCATTTCAGGAGCTTGCGCGGACCGCTCCTTACGGGGCTCTTGGATGTGACCATGCAGGTTTGGAGCATAGCACTCTAACAGGAAAACACTGGTCATCTTGTGCCAGCTGCCTGTTATCTGCAATCTCCTGGTGTTGATTTTCTGGCCTGGAGACACATGAAAACATCTATCTTGGGGCATTAGCTTAGTTGCCATAACAACTCATCAAGGAACAAGTACCGACAGCTTGAAGAGCAGAGCGCGGGGCCACGTGGCACATAAGCCACGCTTAGGTCAAGCTAAGCTTGTTCAGGATTCTCCCTTTCCTGCTGTCCAGCCCCAGTGTCCCTGGTGAGTGTTGGGACTTACACAGGCTTTAATTTGCCTGCAAACTGCCTTATCATTTAGAGCCTGCTCAGCCTGATTATCCAAAGGCCCATTCCCTCAAGGGGCTTCTTCCTGACAGAATAACAAAACGATTTTTGGGAAAACCAGCTAATTCCTCTATTGCCATTCAGCTTATAGACTCTTGTTGTTTTGGCATCATAAATTATAGCCTGTCATGACAACTATGACTGAGCCGCTTGCATTAGGTCCAGTATAGCTGAGGTTAAGAAACTGCTGCCTCCATTTGACTTCTGCGGTGACATAAGGATCAATTAGTCTTACATGGTCACCTGGCAGGGGCTCACTCCAGGCTCATATTGCTGCACTATCAATGATCAGGCACAGCAGATGATGCTGCGTCTCTATGAAGAGAGACCAGAAGAATAATAAGGTCTGCACAGTTCAACCCTGCGTGAAAAGTCAACATCACACCCCAGAATGAATTAAACGCTTAAAACTGAGTTTCAGGGAGGTTTTGCGAGCCTGCTYCTTGCCCTGACCTTCCTGCTCCTGGGGTTGCTCAGCAATTACCCCTCAGCACAGAGGGGAGCGTTTCTGCCTCCATCCAACTCCTGCAGAACCGCCCTGTTAAGCTTAGGCCTAGCAGCAGGCTCCAAGGCATCTCACAGTAGGATAACGATCCTTTAAATAGCTCTGGGAGTCTCTCTTCTCAGGGAGAACTAATTAAGTTCTTCAGCACATGCTTAGACATATGTTGACCTGGTATGGCCTTAACAGGCCTGCTTCCATCTACTGGATAAATAACACTGGCTTAAAAAATATCCTCCTGGAGATGCGTTTCTTAGGCAACAGCCAGATGGGGGACTGGCTTCTCCATCTCTGTAGCTGAAGGTAATATTTATGTGTATTACTTGCGGGCCAAGCTCTCTGCTGGTGTAAACTCCTTTGAAATCAGCTAAGTGATTTTTCAGTTCCAGAAGAACTACTGGAGTTACCTCTGCTGACCTGCCCAGTATCGGCCAGAAAATTCCACCTGTATTTACCTCAGTTATTTATTGTCCAGCCCAAGAAGTTCATTTAACAAAAGCCAAGCATCAGCACAGGACATAGTCCGCTGGGTCTGAATTTCTTCCCGTGAAGTTGCATGGAATTTCAGTGGAGGAAAATGAGCTGATATTTATCCCATGGGGGTCTGTCTTGGCTGCAAGCAAAATAAAAATAATGTTTTGAAAATATATTCTAAACCAGATTCTCTTCTGGTGTGGTCTGGCCCAGCTTCCTGGGCTTCTCTGCAGTTATACTGATTTATATTAGCTCAGGGTTTTGCCATTTGGGATAAAACCCGTTTCTCGTGTCCTGGTGTTTCGTAGGGTAGATGTGCTACAGGATGGGCTCACGGCTCACAGCAAAACCTTGGCTGTGACAATCCCTTGACGTTTCCAGTGGGGAAGGAAAGAAGCCCTGGAATATGAACCCAGTCTGGGTTTTGCAGAAAATCTTCCATCTCTTGGTTCAGTGAAAACATCCTCACAGGGCCCCTAAAGCTACAGGCTGCCTGTTTTGAGCTGGAAAAYGTCTTCCCATGTCTATGGGAAAGGCTTCCTGACAGATGCAGAGTGGCTGGCGGGGACAAAAGCCTCTTTACTTTGGAAGGAGCCCGTCTGAAAGGCTCCAAGTGGGTGATGCTCCGCTGTGTAGAGCGACCGAAGAGAAGCGGTCGGAGGCCCGGCTTTGCATTCTCCCCACGCCGGGGTCAGCGGCTCCTTGGTGAAATGCCAGTGTTGACTGCATGTCTACAGTGCTCTAAGTCTGCGTCTTTCTTATTCAGATAATGCCAAAGAGCAGAGCCAAAGCAATGAGGGACGGGGAGTGTGACGAGGGCTGAAGGGAGGCGGCTGGAGGAGAGCTTGGCCGGGGCAACACAGCCCGGCCACCAGCGCTGGGTAAGTTCCTCCGCRCACGCCAGCTCCAGGACTGCTCCGAAAGCAGCTCCGAGGGGGTCCAGCCCAGAGCCCACCAATAACGAACCCCGACAAACCTGCAAATAGCGTTTCCTCATGAGCACGCCGTGTGGTCCGAGCTGCCGAAGGAAGCGCGTGGGTGGGAGTGACTCAGCTCCCGGGGCAGTGACTCACAGCGAAATGCCCACGAAGGGGGGACTCTGCCCGGGTGACGCAGCAGGACGGAGCCCAGGTGGCCTGGGCTTGGGGTGCTCCATGGGGACTCAGATTGGAGCCTTCTTGCAGCCCTTTCACAGGATTCCTCAGCACATAGCTGCTCTTAGCCTTCATTTTCCTATGAGTAAATCCAAGATAATTTATCCGCTGCTTTCTCCCGCTCTTCACCCATCCAGCTGTAAGGGACRCAAGGTAGGAGCTGCCTGTGCTTCTGAGCAGCTCCTTTGCAGCAGGGCTGCAGGTTGAAGGCTCTGTACAGCACGCTGAGCGCTAAATCCACAACAGACAGCCCTAGATCTTGATAGACTTTATACATCTCAAGGATGGAGCCTGGCTGGTCACTATTACAGTGACAACTTCACCTCACATTAGGATAAAACCCCAAAGCTGGCTCATTTTTAACCAGGGTTTATATGGAAAGGAGCCTCCCTGTGTTGCTCTTCCATGTGTGTCATTTCCCCTGCTCCAGCAGCTTTTAAAGCAGCTCRCCTGATCCAACCCAGTTTGATGGGAAGAGAGAGGCCTCACAGACACTAGATTCCTACAGTTTTTACAAAAAAAGCAGCAGCTAGATAGAAGAGAGATATTTAAGTTAATATCCTACTGAAGGACGGATAATTACACCTCTGCTCCTTATCTATTTATCTATTTTGAGGTGCCACAGCTAGGTACTTGGATACCAGCTGGTCAGTCAGCTCCTGCCTGCTTTCAAACCAGCTCCTGCCTTTGCTGCCGCTTGTCTGCAAAGCAAGAAGGGGCAGAAAGGGCTGAAGAGTTTGCTGGGAATGTCTGAAGGGGAGAAGGGCACCCTCGGGATACTGCAGCCCGTTGGGAGCAGCAGCAAGGGAGGGAACAAGAACAGTTCTAAGACACAAATCAGAAGGAAAACCAGTTTCGCCAGTTCTCCTGCTCATAGAACAACTTAGAGCTTTGGGGTTTTTTTTGTTTGTTTTTTGGCTTTTTT
>NW_020454727.1:513613-628655 GCF_003342845.1 Nothoprocta perdicaria
ATGAATACCCCAGCAGCACTTTCCCCAGAAAATTCCAATCATCAGTAACTGTCTTCTGCCAACCCCCCCCCCCAAACTTGCATTTTCTGGATGCTCAAATACAAACCATTCTTTTCCCGATTCAAAAGCATTTGAAGGAACGCCAAGGAAAATGGAGTTTCTGATTTCCATAAGTTTTTCATTCCAGGAACAGAAAGTATTTCCCGGTCCCTGTCCCAGGCCTTGCGCAGAATCAGACTCCAAGGCAGACAAAGCTGTGGACATAACCACAGCCGGAGATCTTTCCAAGTGACGATAGAGACGGACGAGGGGCAGGATGTGCCCGGGCAGGGGAAGGTGGCGTGTGACTTCTCCAAGGTCAACCAACAAGCTGGGTCGGCATTTGTGCCCCTTGACCGTGCGGCGCCTCYGCGCGTCCGTCTGTCCTGCAATAAGGAGCTTCTTGGAGCAGAGCCAGCGCTTTCCTGAGCACTTGGAAAGTGCCTCCCGCAGCCTCCGTGCAGTCATAAATAATAATTTAGATGATAATAATATTATTAAAGTGGAGGCGTGCCACGGAGGATGGGACACACTCAGCAACAGACTCCAAATCGATGTCTCTCCTCCCGTAAAATGCACATTTCGCCTGGCAAAGTCTGGGAGAAGAGTATTACTTCCCTGGACCTGATAATTACAGTCTCTTGCTTTGCAAAAGTCAAACTGACCTAAGTTGAATTAGGTCCAGTATCTACTCAAACACTGCCTGCCTGTAGCTGGCAGCTCTGGTCAGCTCTGGAAACCTTTTTGCAGCTCAGGGGATATCTGGAAAGAGCGAATTAACTGCGGTGGTGCACGGAGCTGCTTAGACTAATGTTTTTTTTTGGGAGATAGGCTTTGATTGACACTTCAGATCTGCCTGACAATCTCTGTGCAGTTGCTGCCCCTCTCCAGAGCCAGAAGAGCCGGTTTGGTTGCTGTCCTTCAGATGATGGATCTTATCACATGGGAAAATGAAGAAAAAAGAGCAAACCACCTCAAAACAGTCACAGGTAAAGCATGAAAAGAGGAAAATCCAACTGAGCCTCTATTTTCTTTTCTGTGCCATAATCCAGTGGTATACATAAAAAAAGGCTAACTAGAGAACAAGAGTGTTTGTGTTTGGCTGCTGGTGGCACGGAGGGCACCATGCCACCCTGCGCTGATGGGAGGACTGGGAATCAATGGGACAAGCTCTTTTTACTCCCTCCGGGGCCTCTGCTGGCACCTGCCTCCCCCTCTGCCTGTTGTCCTTTATGTTCAGCCATCCCGAACGGTCCCTTGGGACGGCACCACTCACCTGCTCCCCCCAGAAGCTGCGCTTTATAGTCTTGATTTAGACCTTTGAGGTTTCCCTGCGTGCAGCCAAGCTGCAGGCTGGGTCTGCAGGTGAGCGTGTGTGACATCCGCACGCTTAGGTGACAAAACAGCTCCCTCGTTTGAGACAGCCCTTCCATCCYAGCTCACGTGGGCCCAGCCTAAAGCGGCTCCTCCAGGCTGCAGGGCTCTGCTGAACGGCCGAGCGCTGCCTGGCTGGGAGGACTGCTGGGCAGTGACTGTTTTCCCTGTTCCTGTGAACACAGGTGCTCCCGTCCACGTTCCAGCCCGGCTGCGTTGCGAGATGGAGATGTTCACCTCTTTGCAAGCCACACCACGGACGGGCTTCTTTCTCGCCGGCACCGTTGCCCTCCACGATCCGGCTGTGGAAGGGGCATCCCGGACAGGGTTACCCGGAGCGCTCCCGCATGCAGCTCCACCTCGGAGCCTTCCCAGCTGCTTTTCCTCCCGAGTAGGAGACAGACCCGGGCAGGAGCATCTCCGCCAGCTGCCGAGCTCCAGAAGGGCAGGTTGGCCCGARGGTTGGTCACGGTCCGGCCTCTGCTTCGGGTGCGGAGGCTTCCAGCACTGCACAGGGCCTGGCAGCCTTCCTTGGCAYGGAATTGTACTTTGTAAAGTTACCTCAGTGTTACACCCAGAGGGAACGGAGGAACAGATGCGGCTGCTGAAATCTGGCTTTAATTCACCTGCCTCATTTAATTTCCTGCCCTGCCTTCTAATCAATGAGCCTGCACTCGCTGCCCTGGGAATACAGCGTTGTTTTTCCATAGACAGAGGACTTCAGCGCGGCACCGGTGCCAGCTGAGCTCTCAGGTCTGAGCGGGTTGTGTCAGGTCTCCGTTGAGGCCGCTCTGGATCGGCCTTCCTCTCCCGGACGCACCAGCGCTGTGGAGCTGCTGCCCCACGGCAGCTGCACCGCGCCTGCCGTTCCCCTCGGGAAGTGCTCCCCTTCCAGGTGCCACCCATTCCCAATCCCTCCGGGAAACGCTTCCCTTCCAGGTGCCACCCGTTCCCTCTGGGAAGTGCTCCCCTTCTAGGAGGGGCCCATATAACAGCACATTGCTCACTTCTGGGAAGTGCTCTCCTTCCAGATGCTGCTCGTTCCCATTCCCATTCCCTATGGGAAGTGCTTCCCTTCCAGATGCTGCTCGTTCCCATTCCCTATGGGAAGTGCTCTCCTTCCAGATGCTGCTCGTTCCCATTCCCATTCCCATTCCCTATGGGAAGTGCTTCCCTTCCAGATGCTGCTTGTTCCCATTCCCATTCCCTGTGGGAAGGGCTCCCCTTCCCGGTGCCGCCCGCTCCGCAGCCCCGCTGCTCCTGGGGCGGCTCTGCCTTGCCCAGACCGGAGACACCTCGTTACTTCTCGCTAACGAGGGAACCCGAGCGCTCCCTCGCAGCCTTTCCCRCCAGGCCGTCGTGCCGCSCTGGCCTGGTCCTGGGTCACTTCCYGGTGTCCCTTCCCCAAGGACAGCAGCAAGTCACCGCACAAGGGCTCGCAGGACCGGACACCCCAGGAACACCCAACAAAAGGGTGTCYGGCGCTTCTGCTTTGCCAAACCAGGCTCCTGCTGTCCTGGGCTTTGGGGAGCGGATGGTAATTCCAGGCAGCGCTTGCCAGCCTCTTAATCACCTAGTGCCACAACCCTTGGTGATGGCAGCACCTGGTTGTGCCCCACGGCCTGTAATCTGTATCAGAAATCCTGGAGCGCACCAGGAGGATGCAGTTGTAATGCAAACAGCATAAAAACCAGCGGACCCCATTCCCAAATCCATGCTGACGTCAGCCTTTGGGTGCCGCTCGCAAGCACTGGGCAGAAGGGAACCCGGGGTGTCTTTGTGCTTTGCAGGCAGGAGCCGCCGAGCTGGCATCGCGGCCCCGGTAACGCGTATGTGTGCAAACCCACAGACAGATTGCCGCCCACRCTGGAAATTTGATGATCGCCTTGTTTTTTTCAAGGCTCCATTTCATATACTGCAGGCCAAGCCCACGGGG
This sequence comes from Nothoprocta perdicaria, assembly GCF_003342845.1. Lineage (NCBI taxonomy): Eukaryota > Metazoa > Chordata > Aves > Tinamiformes > Tinamidae > Nothoprocta > Nothoprocta perdicaria. The sequence continues at coordinate 516,963 of NW_020454727.1, forward strand.
TGGTTTCCTGGCTCTGCACAGGGCTGGGATGATGTGRCGAGAGGAGGGGAGAGATGCTCAAATTTCAATATCTGCCTCAGAATGTGCTCCTAATACCGCTAGTCTTGTGAGCACAGTGTTGTTCTTGCCGTTGTTGTTGTCCCCTGTCTGGTGCTAAATGTTGTAAATTCAGAGAAACGTTTATATTTGTAAAAGAACCTAAGATATTGTGAAATTAAACACACGCGAGTCCCGCAGATGCGTATGGAAGGGGAACGTCTTCATTTATAATGCCAAGTCATATCAGCGTAAAGTGTTAGGCTGCTGATGTAGCTGCCTTTATTGCACAGCAGCTTTGCATTTCCCCAGGCCCTGGGTAGCAAAGAAGGAAACTGCATGTTCTCATAGCAAAGCTCATCTTGGAGAACTGAACTGGAATACCCACGCTGCACATGCTGGAGCTGGCAGTCAGGAGGCGAGTGGTTTAAGGTTAGCTGAGCTTGATAGTTGCTGTCAGCTCCAAAGCGAGAGCAAGCCCTGTGCGTGTTCCACCGAAACGGTGCCTCACAGAGGACAGCAGGGAACACGAGCTMGGGGTGAAGCCAGATGGATGAGCTGGGTTCAAAGTCCTCCTCGAAGCTTTGGCAACATAGCTCGTATATCTACTCCGAAAAGCCTTTGCAACTGCCATAAATGACTCTAAATGGCCTTATTTTCCCGCTAGCAATGAAATAAGCRGCTTCAGTGGGGAGGAGTAAATCCATTTGATTGCTCACATTGCTGGGAATAACCATCTTACTAGTTATTAGTAATAACCCAAGCTCTGCCTAGCAGTGTGGCCACCAAAACAGAGCCAGCCTTATCTGCCAGGGAATCAGTGTCGCTCCCAACATTTCCAATTACAACAGAACGAGGGGACTCAGAAAGGCAGCAAGGGAGAAAGATTTGTAAGATGYGAAAAGCTACAGGGAGGACTTGGGTTATAAATAGCACGTGCAATAAAAGTGGGAAATATCGGGGCCCTTCTGGAACCAAGGGAAACGCTAGAATAGGAATTTGGCATGGCAAGGCTAGGCTCTTTCTATTCTTGACTTCCTTTAATATCATGAATATTTGGAATATCTAAGTTTTTTGTATGCTAGGTGATGCGAGGTGGAATGGGTTAGTGAGCTCATCTTCTGGAGGAAAATGGGCTTCTGTAGCCCCTTGGCTGTGGGACACAGCAGCTGTCAAATCCAGAGCTCCGTTCTGGAATTTTAAGGAAAATTCTCCATTGAAATGGATGACAAAGCCTGGAACCACTTCCCTGCAGGACAGGGGTGCTTTGACAAGGCAACGCCCTGGGAAATTCGTATTTAGAGTGGATCAGACCACACTCTCATTTATGCAATTATAAATACAGCGTAGCTCCATTTGAAACAACTGTTTTCATCCAATGCAAATGAGATCAAAATCTGGCCTAGGCTGTTTTCCTGCACAATGGAAACTGTCGGAATTATGGAAAACAGGAAACAAATCTAATGTAAATCTAAATGGAAATATCATGCTCTCTGTTACATCAGGATAAATTGGAAGCGAGTCTGTTGAACCTAATGGCATTCATCTGGATTTACACCAGGCTCTGGCTCAGCATTTGTCAGTTGGCTGCACACTGACATCAAAACACAGACCATGCCACCTCATCTGAATAGCTGTGAACAATTTCTTCCTTTTGCTTTGCATTTAAACAATTGCCTCTGCATCCTGATAGCTGATTAGCCTTTGCAAACAAACGCCTGCAAACAGACACCAACAAATGAGAGCTGCTCCACCAGCATTTTCAGTACCTAAATGTTGAGTGTGAAGCCTCAAGCTTAGGGTTGGAGGTGCTGATTTGCTCCCTATCCTTCAGTGTTGACCATACAGAGCAGTAGGACTGAGCCCAGAGGAAGAGAGCATCGCCACAACTATTCCCTTGTCCCAAAGTGGACGGAGGTCATTCCCTGCCCATCCCRACTGCGCTGCTGCTTGGGCTCTTGCTGGGTCCAGGTGGTCGGGAAGGAACYGTGAGCTTCCCTAATGGATGTGACAGGGAAGTGGGTCACGCTTGGGCCCTGYGGGCAGGTCACTTCACCTCTCTGCGCCTCCGCCGCTGGCCACGAGACTCACTTGCCCACTTTTCATGGGGAAACCAAGGGGCTAATTAACGTCTTAATAGCAAACGAGGTCCCCCGGATGAAAGTCACCAGGAAAGCACCATGTGTGAGYAAGAGCACAGCCCTGGCAGCCTCCTCCCTTGGATCTCCCAGCTCCTTACGTAATTTGTTTTTAGTGTGTGTTCGTGTTTCTCTTTGGATAATTAGTGAAATATATCTTAATTAAAAAGAGAGGAGAAGGTGACGATGCACAAACAAAAGAAAAACACCCCTAATAGGAGGGCATGCGGGGAGGGGCAAAGCCATTATTCAAACATGAATGGTACTGGTAATTAAGTAAACGTGGTAATAACTGTTATAGGGAAAGTCTGAAGGGTAAAATGCTCCCTCTAAATTGGCAAACGGTTTGCCCAAGCAGCCTGAATTCAAGGGAAACATTCTGGCAAGATTTTCACAAGTGGCCCCTGTTTATGGCTCCCTCCACGGCGAGGCGTTCAACCTTCCTYGCTGCAACAAACCCTGGCTGGGTCATCAGCAGCAAAGCCCACAGAGACCTCAGCCAGCACACGAACACGCCAACCACCGTCTCTCAGGGTCTTGATGTCCTTACCTGCAATTTTTTATTACAAATGCTTGCCTATTTTTTATAAAGCTATTCAAGATCCTGTAATAAATTAGAGGCTTTCGAAGAGCTGTGATTACCGTGGCTTCACCCGGGGTACACTTGTTCCTGCAGGGCAGCTGGGCTTCATTCGGGAGCGCTCCCTCATTGCTGGCACTGCACAGCCCCTGCAGCTTGCAGAAGTCTTGCTATCTCGTCGGGTTTTCACACCACCACCTGGAAGAGATGCCTGCAGCCAGGATGCACCTGACAGTTGTGGTGCTGATACCCAAGGGAAAGAGACTGCAGCTCGCTCGCTGCTCACAGCCTCCCTAGCTGCTAGCCCCTTCCCAAAGCCTTCTTTTATCCACACCAGAGAAGCTGGCACRGGAGACTGGGAGGAGATACCAGCAACGGGGTGCCCCCAGTCCCGTCCCAGCTCTCACGAACGCGCCGTACACAGTCATGGGCAGTACTGAACTGTTAAGCACTCGTAATCTTAGTGAGCCAGCTAAAGCCAATTTGCCAAGCGCCTCGGAGACTCTCAGCAGCAGCACTTTATTTTACTCRCTGACTGCAAATGATCCCAGTCGCATGTGAAGGGGATAGCAGCTTTAAACCTGTGCTGAGGTGGGGTAATAGGACCACCAAATACAGACAAGAGGCAATCACAACCGCACAGACATTTTCTGCTCCGGTAATTCAAGGAGACTGGGAGTGGGGGGAATAATTTGCTTTTATAGGAATAAAACTCTTTAAGACAAGGGCCTTAGAAGTGGATATAACTGTAATTCACACTGTCCAATTGAGAATCAGGTCCATGCTTGTAGCTACAAGCTCTAGTTAATAAATGCTGTGGATGGAGTGTGCTGTGCAGAGCTTGATTGAGTGACTRGTCACACTGATTGGGGAGCAGCTGTCCCCAGGGTTTGACACTGCTTCATGTGAGCCTGGATATAAGGCTTGAGACTTCAGTCTGATCTTGTATTTTGAAAAATCAAATGAGCTTGGTGGGTTTACAGCTGATCTACAAACTTGAATATGCATACAACCTGGCTTCAAGAGCCACTAGGATCTTGATAAGCTTCTTATTAAATTATTCTCCTAATTAAAGCATATATATGGCAGGCAGAATCCTATCCATTTCAGCACAGATGTCAGACTCTCACTGTGAACACAGGCATGGGTTTTACRTCAGAAATCAGGTTTGGCCACGATGGCAATAGAACAGGTTAAYTTATTAATCCAGAATATATTTGCAAATTTAATCTATTTAGAAAGAAATGCATTAATAGATGACTGAACTCCTGAAATGCCATTTGAATAGTTTTGACTGAGCATTTTCATTCCTAGGAAATTTCAGAGCACAAAAAAGATTTTTATTTTCCTTCTTCATTTGCCAAGAATCTTTTAAACTTGTTTGCAATACAGACTTAGTCTTGGATCAGATCTTTAGCGCACATAAACAGATGCATTTCTATTGACTTCTGTAAAGAAATGCTCATATATATGAGCTGAGGATTGAGGCCAAGAACAGGAAAGCAAGAACGTTGCTACTTTCTGACCAGGGAAATGATTATTCCAGGTGATATGTTATTTCCTAAAACACTGATTCTTCTAAAATGACATTTGGGATATGAATGTCTAGAACATGTGTCTTAGTGACCCAGTGCTTCCCTTGAAACCGTCCCTTTGTATGTTGATAGATAGGCTAAGGACTTCCTTACCATCTGCTCTGCTTCCCACAGCATGTTCAGGTAATGCCAAATGCTTGGAATACAAATAGTCCTTTATGGAACAAAAAGGAATTAGAAAGTAAGTTTTAAAATAAAAAGCCTCTGGTGACCTCTCCTGATTGTGAATCAGAGATTGTGCTGGCATGGGAAAGAATCGTGATTATTTTATTTTACCTGATTTCAGTGCTTCTAAAAGTAAGTGCTTGAAAGGGATACGCTGCCACTGTAGCAGATGAGGGGCACAYGTGGATGGGCATGGAGAGGGCTGGGCACAAAAGGACACACGGAAGATGTGGGATAGAGCTGGGAGCAGGGACAGCCACCTACAGCCAAACAGCTTAATACTGGGAAGAGAGAGAAAAAAAAGTGAATCATTGGAGCCTTGATTTACAGTATCTGTAAATACTGATACTTATATTCTTATCTATTCTTATAAGAATATTAATTCTTACCTTTCATGTTGCTGCAGAGCAGTTCACTGGAGGAAGGCCTGGATTTCTCAGCACCAAGTGCTCGCACAGGTATTTGTAAGAGAATCTGGAYGTAAACAGGGGATGTGAGACTGCCCTACAGTGAAGAGAATACAAAAAAAGGTTTGGGTCAAGCTAGGGTTAGTTTAAGCTCTGGGTACTTGAGGCTAGAAGTGCCCAATTCTGGTTCCCTACAATTTCCTCCGAGGCTTTCAGCATAGCTGCAAGAGGAGGCCCCTGCTGCTAACCCCAGCATCTCTGCGAGGGGACGTTTTTGTAGTTTAATGGCAAGTTGTCACTTTTCAATCCRCCAGCGCAGTGTCTTTCTCTCACCCAGCAAGCAGCTCATTTAAGCCACGAGTTATTCTTAGTTATACTAAGAGAAAAGAGCTTCCTTTTCTCTTTAAAGGCCAGAAGAAAGAGTCTTCCCGACAGAACCCCAACGAAGGCATCGGGCTATCAAATGCTGGGAGAACTCCCTGAAAATATCATGATAACACAAAAAGCAATGAGCAGCTATCCTGAGAAAAGACATAAGAAGGGTGCCCTGCACAAGGCACAGGRCCAGTGCAGCTCAGGACTCTTCTGCTCTGTCCCTCTCGACTGCTTTTTGTTTCTCTCTTCTTTCACTCTCAGGAAAGGAGGGCAAATTGGCCTAAAAAGCAGTTTCCAACTTGCTTTCCTATCTGTCTGTCTGCTTTCTACAAATAGGGGATCTTCTCTGGGATAAAACCTGAAGCTAATTCCTTTAAGGAGCAATTAAGCTCTAGGTGGCTGCAAAAAGATGCCTCTTTCCCCAGCTCCTACAGAGCCGCAGCTTGAGCTACAGGTTTCCCTTCTTCCCTAAACCAGGAGACTTTTTCCGTCTTTATGTTGTGCCTGGCACAGAAATTACTGTCCCACTTCTCCAGAGCAACCCTAAGTGATTGGAGCAGTGGGGAAAATGCACCATAAACCTGCTGGGGTCTTACAGAAATCCACTGATTTCACCAAGCAGGGAGTAGTTCCCTCTCAGTCCCGATTCCATCTCTTGGTGTTTCACCTGCAATTCTACTTCTGTTTTCCAAGCCCTGAGCCCAGTTTGGTTTCCTCTAATCCCTACTGTGCTGGGGGCGGTTAGAAAGAAATCTTTGATCACGTCAGACGAGTTATCGTGGGCTAATGGAGCAAGGTTCCCCTTGGAGACTCAAGGCGAGTCTCATCAGCAGTGTGTGATCAGTTTGGCTCATTAGTTAATGAGGTTAATGAGGACACCGGTAGGTACCATCAGATATGAAAATGTCTAGCCACGGTGATTGCTCAAGACGACATAGCAGATCACTGGTGGGGCTGGGGATGAGCAGGGCACGGCGTTGCCTTCAGGCCTTCCACGCCTGGGATCATCCCAACCACCCTTCGGAGCACGCAGGCCGTGAGCTGGACGAGATGGGCTCAAATTCACTCTGGAGTTGAGTCTGAGCAGGGGAGATTCAAGGCAGTCAAGGCTGGAAATATTCTCCAGTATCAAAGAGACTTATGAGCTTCTGAAGAGCTTCACAGCCAATGCACAACTCCATCTGCAAAGAAATGGGAGCCACTAACTCAGAGAAACTCCCTGTCCTGGACAAGCTTGTTATCAATAGCATCAAGTAATGGGATGTTACCATTTCTATACAGTTTTAATGATTAATCACACCTGAATTATGCACCATCGACGACAGTAATTTTCTCTGATTTGGACAGGTGGAGGGAATTACGACTGTTTGGTGTGCTAACAGAATCAGAATTAATATTTTGCCTTGTCTGGCTTATCTTAGCTAGACAGTAGCCATTATTTCAAGTAGTCCATTTCTCTCCCCGCCCCCGCCAYAACTAAAATAATTTGATTTTGAGCTCTGCGTTTCCAACTTTGTGCATGCAGGAGCAAGAGTGAGTGACAAGAGCCAGCGTGGCACTTGCTCCTGTACCCTGCACCACGCTCTTCGGACTGCACAGTCCCTCAGGAGGATCCCGGTTAGGTTCCTGCACGTGTGTGTGAGCGTCCACAGCGGGGAGCAGCCCTGGGTGTCCTGCGTGTCTGTGCACACCTGGCTGGGCTGGGGTGCGTGTGCTGGGCGGCAAGTGGGTGCAAACGAGGAGGATTTGATTACTCAGTCTTTTCGCTGCCCTCTCTTTGTCTGGCACATTCCCACTCATGCTGAATTCCAGCCACACACCTGGGCTTTGCATTCCAGTGTGGGATGCCGGCTCGTGTTAGATTCTATACATATTGCATTGTTTGCCTGCTTTTCTTTTTTTTTCCCCCTTTCTCTCCCTGCTCGTGCTTGTTTGTTTTCTCTTCATGTGCGGCATCAAAAGGCCGTTTGAACAGCAACTACCCAATCCGAATGAAAGGGGACGTTGCTCTTGGAAGATCCAACAGAAGCCTGAACAGAACAGATACTAAATTATGAATTAGCTGGAGATTCTCACTTCTTTTCTTCCTCTTTATTTTTTTTCTCACTTTTTTTTYCCCCCCCTTCTATCTTCCTAACCCTAATTAAAATAATCTGGGCAAAAGGCTGTAATGAAGGGCTGGACTCATTATTTTTGTTTACAGCAAAACTCAGGCAGAACAGAACTCTAAATGGGTTCTGCTCGAGTCCCATCTCCCTCCATAAGGACTGCAATAAGTATCAGACACATTGATTTTCCTTCCCCGTGAACCCAGTGCTATTTGTTCTGGTCTAAGTGCATTGTGTTTTCCTCCGAGGTTTCCTTTGCTCTAACTGTTCTATTATCTGTTGTTGTTGTTAATCTGTGTTGAGTGTGTAATCGAGATCCTCAGAGGGAGGTTAAGAGAAACCCCCTTGGGAAGACAYCTGACCTACATGAAGAAAGAGAAAAAATAAAATAAATAACCCAAGCCATTGAGGCCAACTGCTCCATTTACCTGGTGGAGCTATTTCCTTTATCAAGGGCTCTCAAGCACCCCAGGCTCAGCTTTCTTTCTGTAATTAGTTCTACGTATGTGTTTTTAACCTCTACTTGATTTCTGCATTGATTTCTTTGCCTTGGGGGATGTTTGCCTGTTGATTCTCTAAACTCGACTTTCCCATTACCTGCAGTTGTCTGGGGAGCTGGTGTGAGACGCAGGGATGTCACAGGCAGAGGTGTGAAGCGGCCCCTTTCCTCTCCCCATCCSCATGCTGCTATTACCGCCTGCTATTTAATCTGGCCCACGCTGGTGAAGACGCAGAAGATGTCTCATAGCCCAGATGAAAGCTGGTTAATAAGGAATAAGGTTAATAAGGAAGCACGGGCACGGCTGAATGTCTCCTGGGAGCCTGTCTGGATAAGAGGGTTTCACCTAACCCCACTCGCTGCTCACCTGCTTCCTCTTCACTGCTGCTCACTTCACCTGGGCTGTCCATGTCTGGAGCACTTGAACTTGGAGCCTCCCGGACCTGGTTGCTGAAGGGATGTATCCCAAACACACCGAATCCAGCACCGCCTGCTCGCTGTGCCAGCTCTCGGATCTCAGCCAGCAAAGAGTTCTTAGCGTTTTCTTAATGCCTCTTTGCACTTTATTAAAGGCCTAAGAGGCAGAAGGGGGAAGTGAGAATGTGACTCAGAAATCCCTGTTACGGGTCATGTCCTTCCTTTGCAATCACATTTGTAACTAGATTAGTTAAAGAAAATCATCTGAGCCAAGTGGCAACGGTGAAGCTCAAGGGCTGGAGAGAGAGGAAAAAACATCCCACCGGGTATCTCCAGACGCAAGAAGCTTAATTCAGTGACTTTAATTGGCACCTTTCTGCCCAAACGGGGGCTCTTGCTGTGACACGAGAGTAAAGTCAGTGCTGGCAGTCATGGACACAGCTAGATTGGTTCCTCTCCAAAGCTGATGAAAAAGTGGCCCCTCTCAGCTGCAGTGTGAGGAGTTTTCGGGCGCTCAGCAGGTAGCTGGGATGGAGGTGTCCACGTGATGCTCTCCCTGATGAATCCATCAATGGCGAGACCATGAACTGGCTGCTCCGCTCGCTCTCATGTTTCCATGGTATTTTCATCACRCCTGTTTCCAGGGACACCTAATAAACCGAAGCAAATTGGGATGAGGGATGAGCAGGCATTAAGTGGTGCTACTGAGCCAAGCCTCCCGCTCGGCTCGGCGTGACAGATTCCCATTCTCTCCCAGGAACTGACTGCGATCCAAACGGAGGCCCGGCAAGGAGCGGCTGCCGGCGTTGTCTGTGCCTGGGTCAGGCTCTTGGGGCTGCTCCAAGGTCTGGTTTGTCTCTCGCTTAAGGTCAGGTCCTGTTTCTGTGGGAGCAATTTCACATCTCTTAGCTGGATCACGCCTTTAAGGAATTAGACTCAGCTTCAATTCATAAATGAGACCTAGTGCTGGTGCAACGCATAAGGCTCCCAGAAGGACAGACACAGCGGGGACCAGTTCTTCTTATGCGCACATTGGATGATCTGTCCTGCTCCTTAATCTTAATCCTAAAAAGGGAGGGGGGTTCCCTCCTTTGCTTCCCTCTCATTCACCTAAGGCTTTAGGTGACAACCCTAATTATCCCTAAAACCAGTTAAAGCCGCAATGACATTTCGGGAGTCAGTGACATGGACACAACTTACTGAGTAGTTCCACTGAGTCTCCCTGGCTCTGAGAACCCAAAACATTTGAAAAAACACATTACAGCCTCAAAAAACACACAGTAATTGGCTTAAAACCGTCAAGATTATTAAAACAGTAAAAACGTGCATTTTTTTTTTACTCACCTTCTGTCTGTGAGCAATTTAGACACATAAAGATCAGTTCTGCAAGCCCTGTCCAACCCTGGAAGGTTTTAAAATAAAAGACACTTCATAAAAATCATATCAACTCCAGAGCTGAGGCCATCAGAAAAGCAGCATGAGCCTTGGGATCAGTCATGGGGGTTGGCAACACTGAACGTATTTGAGTGTGAGTGGGAAAAAACCTGACCTCTACCTCTCAGCAAATCCCCTTGGATCCTCTTCTCTCGGGGAATTGCTGAGTGATCACATTGACGTTCCACAGAAAGTGGACAAATTCATGTAAAAAACCTTGTACCTGAAGGTTTTACAGAAGGAATATTGACCTTCACACAAATGCTGAAGAGAAAAGAAAGCCCTGCTTCTCTGTATAAAATAAGATAAAGCTCTATTTGATGATTCCTATAAAATGTTTATAGATTTAGACTTTTTCTACTTTGGCCCAAACTTCTTTTTTTTTTTTCCCAGTAAAAGCCTGAGGCAGAATATTTACCGGGAAGGGGGAAACATTTTTTTTGAAAAAATATTTGTGCTGATGAATTTGTAAGCTCCCAGATGCATCTAAATAAATAATAGCAGAACTTCGTCTGTCTTTGCAAAAAAACAAACCAAAACACAAAAAAAAAAAAAAACCCACCCCAAACCATTGGATTTACTGGCCTGTTTCAAGTATAATTAGGATGTAGGTTTGACCTACAGAGTACATACAAGCTTTATAAAATTTACAATGGAAAATGTACCTGTGCAGCCTTATGGGAAGTAAATCCAGGCATGAACCTCTCCAAAGCAACAGGTAGAACTGATAATTAAAATGTGCTTAAATATCCATTAATTTAAAATGTATAAACACATTCTATGCATAAGCTTCGTAAGGTCCTTGATCCCCRCTTCCCTCTGCAACCTCTTTCTTTCTTCCCGCTGAGCCTTTATTTCCCTCTCAGCTCTCTAAGTCTTCTCTCTCTGTCTTTTCTCAGCCCCTGATGGCTTTGCTCAGCCTCTGTCATTTGTGTCTGCATCTGGAAACATTTCTCAGGACGTTTGACTCATCCATCATTTAGATAATCAGGGGGAAAAAAAAATACAGTTTCCAGCTATGAATATCCATAAAAAGCACCAAGAAAAAAAAAAAAAAAAGAAAGAAAGAAAAAAAGTCCTCACCTTGAACTTCCCTTACTGCTTTGCTTTTCTTTTCATTTGAGAATCTGACTTGACAGTCTTTGCTCTGGCAAAAGTCCCATTGAAGTTATTAAGGGCAGGAGCTTGTCAGGATTAAGGGGAAGGATTTGAAATATCTGTGAGTGATAGCAGTATCCCCAGTTCTATTAGGCCGGATAAGTATCCGGAAAGGACATTAACCCTGGTGCCTCGGGCGACTTGCTGCCTGCCCTGCAGGGAGAGCAGATGATGGTGCCGGTGGGGACAGCAGCTTGAACAAGGTTTCGGATCCCGTCCTTGCGGAGCTGAGCTCACACTGCTTCGCTCGGAAGCTCCCAACTCAGCATGGGAAAGAGGGGTTTAAATGTTGGGTGCCTATGTGGGAAGTGAGAGCTGTCCCTGGCCAAAGCAGGGCCACCAGCAGCAGCGTGAGCGGGGTTGCACCTCTGGAGGACACATTACACCAACCTGCTTCCCRCATGGAATTTCACCAACCTGCTTCCCACMTGGAATTACACCAACCTGCTTCCCACAGGGCAGAAGTCCCTGCTCCACGCCGGGAACGGCAGCTCTGCTCCTCCGCCGGGTTTCCTGGACGGACACCCATGGATCAGCACATGATTCCCTACCCTGCTGTCAGGCGGAGATCGCATTAACGCGGATGCTAAAATCAAATAAATACCRAAACAAATTTAAAACAAAAATAGCRTTTCAGAGGCTGAATTTCATTCCCACCACCCACCACCATTTATAACTAATTGGGGCTTTGTTATATTCTCTCACCCAGTGACAGATAAATACTAAACTCCACTGGTTAACAATAATCACCCTAATTATGCCAAGATGACATTTACAATACAGGCAATTGCTAATCCATTACCTCACTCTGCTGAATACTAGAACACTCAAATTAAAAGTTATTCACCCACAAAGAACAATGTTTTAGTAGCTGACACAGCTTAGTAAAAGAATTATTAAGGTAATTTGCAGTTTTCCTATAAATAAAATATTTTAGAGTTCCTCCGTCCTCTTCCCCCTTCCCCCAAAATAATCTGATTTTTTTTTTCTTTTTTGCTCTTTTGTGGTGCAGCTAAAGGGTAATGATTGAGGTTATCAAACAGAGTTACCTGCTTAAATTTGCTTACCTGCCAGAGAGCAGAGCTGGAGGTTGTCCCTCCCTGTGGGCCTGGGGTGATGCTCGGTTTGGAGGTCACTGTGCTCCAGCCTGCCCCAAGATGAGGTTTCCATGAAACCCAGCGAGGCCTCTAGATGAAGCAGGGGCTCGTGGGCAGCGCTCACCGTGAYGGGGCCCGTGAGAACTGCGTGCAGAGGACAAGGGACCGGTGTGAAGACCAGGAGAGGACAAGGGGCCAGTGTGAAGACCAGGAGGCAGCTGGCAGGGCTCTCCAGCCRTTGTTCTAGGGGCTGGAGACCCTCTACTTCCACCAATCCCTTCCTCACTCTTCTCCCAGCATTAAAATCCTCACAGAGGTTCCCCCCTCACTCCAAACGTGATTGYCCAGGCAGGGAGGGAGTCCCACTAACTAATGCTTGTGGTGGGAGGAAAGACTTAAAGAGATGCAAAGCCAACAGAGCCGGGATTTGTGGCACCCCCTGAGCAGCCCCTTGCACCTGGTGCTGGCAGAGCCTCCCCCAGCAGCCAGACCAGCCAAAGGACGGAGCAGGAAGGGGCTTTTTTTGGGTTTATCACAGCAGTTTTGGCCAAGGCTATTTGCAATAAAGTGGCGAGCGGCAAGCCGAGCGCCAGCGCAGCCCTGTGCCGAGCCGGCCCCTGCAGCGGTGACGGTGGTGCCCGCCGCGGTGCCCAACAGCCCGTCCCTGCACGCGGCCGCCACGGCCACCACAGCTCAGCTCCTGGCCCACGGAGACGCAGGGAGGCAGCTCTGCTGAACCAGGATCCACAGCCCTCGTCATCCTCACGACTCCCGCTGCTCCACCAAGGGCCCGTGTTCCCTGCTCCCCGCAGCTGCGACGGCGCCGGGCTCCGCTCCCTGCCCTGGGCACAACCTGGGCCCCAGCGAGAMGACGTCCCCGGCCGCTCTGATCAACCCAGGAGCTCTCTGCAAAAGAAAGTCAAGYGAGGAAAAGGACACAAAAATCAAATCTTTAGAAAGACACTGAGCCTCATATGGAGGTGATGAGGTCTCTGAAGATGAAGGGGTCTTAATTTTAGCAAAACCCCTTGCGGCCGCTCGAGGCTGTCCTGGCTCTGCTGGCTTGTCCAGCTCTGGGCCACATCATCCCTGAATTACCCAAATCACATCTGAARGGGAGGCAGAAGCTTTCCGAGCTCTCTCGCTCCAGCTGTGACTATTGCCTCCCTTCTCATTGTAATTCTCATTCACTCTCCTCTTTCTTTCCAAACCTGTTGGCATTAACCCCTTTTTCGCTTTCCTCTCTCCCCAAACCCCTGYCCAGTCAAACGCAGCGATCTGCATCTGCTGTTCCTTCCCACCTGGAAAGCCGGGCCAAGATGTGGGTGGCAGCTCAGCCCTGCGGAGACCCTCTCCCAAACAGGGCACCTGCTCCGAGGCCGGAGGCTCCCTGCGCCAGCGGAGGCATCGCACGGGATGCGGTGGCTCCTGCAGCACCCCAGAGCCCAGCACAGATTTTATGGGAAAAAGCTCTCCCAGCCCAGATTATACTGCTTTATTCTCCCATTGCAAATCTGCATGCAACCTCACCGAAGCTCGGACGTGAGCAAGGCGGAACAGGCACCGACAGGGAAACTGCGACCGGCTGCGAGGAGCAACGAGGGTTTTTGCTCTGTCCTTAAAGGTGTGAGACGGTCCTCACCGGCCTCAGTTATTTTCAGTCTTCTCCATTCTCGACTGTAGATTCCTGTCAAGTCTCTGCTTTCCTGGGGCACTACTTGGTTCTTAGGCAGAGAGGGCTGAGAAGTGATGGGAAAGATGGAAGGGAAGAGGGAGGGAGACTGGGAAAGAGGAAGGAGTAACACAAAATCAACTGTTTCTCTTCCTCTTATTTTAGGTCAGGAAAAGTCTTCCCAACTTTACAAAAGGCATATTGAAAAAAAATCAGTAAATTCATGAACATGCAGTTATTACTTAGCAGACAAATTACATTTCTTCCGAAATGTTCCAAAATGCATTCATTTTCAGAGTACATTACTTTCATAATACTGTGTGGAACATTAAATGAGAATTTCCCTGACTTGGCTACAGAGCACATTTTTATATTTCATAGTCTGACACAGAGCCCAGGGTAACTAATGAAAATCTTTTCGAAAAGTGACAATCTTGTCTAGCAGCCTTGCCTGTTGAAGAGATTGCAACATAAAACAGATGAGTGCCCTGCTTGACAGCTAATTGTGTCGGGCTTAATTACAACAAGCAGAATTTAATCGGCTGTGCAGCGCCGTTTTTTAGGATGGGGGAACCATCTGGAATGTACCTTGCTCCTGGGCTGATGGAGGGGCGGCAACGCTGGAGTTCAAAGACTGGGGAGCAACTGTGCRCGGATTTAAATGCAGAAGTTGTTCCTTCCTTAGTGGATTTCATTTGAGCCGTTTGATGAATTTCAGAGATATTTATGCAAGCGCGCGCGCCGCCGCCTCGCCGGGGCCTTGGAAAGCTGCCCGGCCTCAATTTGCGGAGCCTCGCTTGCCTGCGCAGCGGCCGGGCCTCCGCGGAGCCGTCGGGTCTCGCGGGCAGAGCGGCTGCCCCGGCCCCGCTGTCCCTGGGCGCGAGGGGAGTCCCGGGGCGGGACGGGGCTCAAAAGCAGCTCCTTGGAGCTGCGGGTCGCCCTGCCAAGCGCCAGGGCCCCGCGCCAGAAGAAGGGGAGCTCCAGGGCTTTGCTTGTCCTGGCACCAGGTGGCTGGAAAGGAGGTGTTCTCAGGGTGCCTCTCACTGGCACATGGAGGGGACAAGGGATCACAGGGAGGAACCGGCCCTCAGCATCACAGYGGGTCTCCCTTCAAAGTCCAACATGGAGCATCGGTGCCCAGGGTAAGGAACTGGCCATCGCTGACACCCTCTCCTGTTGAATCGGGCTGCAAAAAGGCTCTTGATAGCACTCAGTTCCCCTGGGAGACCACGCTGGTCTCTCATTTTCCCCCCAAAGAGATTCCATACACAGTTATTAAAATAGCTCTTGGTCATGTCAGAACAAGGAGGAACAAAACAGTTTTGAAGCCTTGGAAGGAGCAGCAGCAGCTGCCCCTGCTAGCGCAGGAATCCCTTGGTCCCGTGGATCCAGCACGAGCGTGTCCAGGAAGCCAGACCCTGCACCACTGCCCRTGGGGATATGGGACACGGGAGCAAAGCAGGGCCTGGCCCTGTGCAGCCGGCCGGCCGAGGGGCTCCCGGGCATCCCGGCAGGGATCCCTCCCAGCCCCGTCCTTGTCCCTGCCACGCACGGAGCCCCTCCTGCCCGGGGCGGCTGCGCTGCCGCTGCCTGCGCGCAGCTGGTTGCTATTCCCGGCCACGCGGCTCTAATCTGCTCCCCGCTTCAGCTGCTTGTTTTGTCTCRACTGCTGAGAAGTTCAGAGTTTTTCTCCCAGTGATTGACTTGGGCCTTCTCCCTCCTCTTCTCTTCTTTTTTAACTCTCATCCGTTTTCTCCAGCTGGCTTCAGTTTGCTCTCRGAGAGGTGGCTGTAAGCTCCGTGGGGCTCCCGTGCTGCCCGTCTGCTGCATCACAGCCGCTGGCCGTCGATGCTCCAGCCTGGCTGGGAGCCTTTAGTGCCTGCCCTCCATGTGGGAGCACTGGGTGTTGCTCCCCGTGGGCACGGGGCACTGCATTCCCGCGGGCACGGGGCACCCGGAGCAGCCGCGCGCTTCCCCAGAGCCCTCCCCTCACCTTGGGCAAAYCACTCGGTCTTCTTGGCCCCTCTTCAAACAGGAGCAACGAGAGCAGCTCTGGAAAAAGCCTTTGCGATCTCTAGAGAAGCAGCCCCTGCAAGATCCGCTCACTGCACCACCTTCCTTCTGTTTCTTCTCCTCTCTCATCTGTAATTTTCAAGTCAATAATCATTAACCATCTCTCAGCAAGCTCCCCAAGCCAATTAATAGCTATTATGCCCATTCTGCAACTGCAAAAACTGATATGCAAGGTCAGCTACAGCCGAAGTAGAAGTCAGAGGCAGCGAGAGTGGGAGAGGAGCCCGTTTCCCATTCCAGCAGCCCTGCTCTGACCACTAGACCTTGCCACGCTCGGAAAACTATCAGGAAAAGCCAGATGATGAGCATTGTCCACAACGTTAATCTTCAGAGCACCACATTAGCACAATTTGATGTCAAGACGCCTTATCTACCATGAAGCAAAGAGAAAGATTAAAGGACTGCAGTTACAAGCGCCTTTGTGTTTACACTAACCCGGTGAGCATCTCTCTGGAAAACAGAGGCTTTCAATCTGAATTGCTGTCACGTTTGCCATACGGGACTAGATTGGTCTCAGCACCCTTATTAAAAACACTCCTAGCGTTCTGCAGCGGCCCCTCGAACCACTGCAGCTCCCAGAGCRAGATTGCAAGTGGGTGGCGAGCACCAGACACCCATCACAGCTACCCYGGAGCCAAATGCCCAGCAGCTTGCCTGGGGCCAGAGGAACAGGGCAGATTTGCCCCGTCGAGCCCTCTCCACGTCCTCTGCTCTCCCCGACCGTGCGGGCTCARGCTGTGCAGGTTGGCTCAGCTGCACCTCGCAGATCTTCACTCGCACCGCTACAAAGCGCAGTCCGGGTAAGGTCCTTTCAAGCACATTGCATCTCCRTGAGCTATTTTCTTCCACAGCATCCCTGAAACCACTGGGGAAAGAAAGAAGGGATGTGAGAAAAGGCTAGATTATAARAAAAATAGAAAAAAAGGAGGAAGATGAGGTAGGAGAAATGCAAAACAGGAAGCAAGGAGGAGCACAGGGCAGCGGGTTATCAAAGGCTTTCGTCGTGTGCTTAATGATGCTTTAATCCCATAATGACACAGAGGCGCACGCACATGAATACGGAAGGCAGCCGCAGCCGGGATCAAACACGCTCAGGCTTTTAGCGTTTTCACCTGAAATACACCCAAAACGCTCCGCCGTGCACGGAGTGGGCGCTGCAGGTGCCGCGAGGGGCTGAGGAGGAGGGCGAGCGGGCGCGCCGCAGCCTCCCGCAGCGCCCAGCGCGGCAGCTGGCAGCCCGAGCCCCGCAGGTGGCAGTGGCAAGTTACAATGCAGCCAGCTCCGCTCACTGCACCGCTCTGTCGGTGCAAAGAACTCCTTCAACACGGACAGATCCAACTTCTCCCTGGTCCAGGCTGGTTGTCTTCTTGCTCAACGGGAAATCTTCAATTTCCTCCAGCGCACTGTGGGTGCAAGGGTGGTGGGAGAGGGTGACACGGGGCTGAGGGGCTCGGACACACCGAAGCAGAGCTTCTTACTGTGTAGGGGTTTGCACAGAGCCATGGGTGCACTGGGGATGTTATAGGAGCAGGAAAATGCAGCTCTGGCCTTTGAACATTTTGCAACTCAGCAAGGAGAAGGAGGATTAATATGAGCTGGTGCCTTGGAGGGCAGCAGGGAGACAAAGTGCAGGAGAGGGAATGTGTGTCACCAAGGAGGGGAGCACAGGGGACTCGGGGGTCAGGAGCTAAGTGTCCTCTTGGTTTTTAAGCAGCTGGATGTTTTGTTGCATTGCGGTATCTGTTCTCACCTGCTCCACACTTTCCAGCAGGACCAAATCCACTCCTGAGCACAACTCCAGCAAGCTCAGAGGAGAGGGCAGAGATCTGCAGGCTTTTTTCCTCCTTCATTTAAGCTCAGATGAGAGGTGGCATTGAGGCCCCCTGCTCTCCTCCAGCAGCGCTCTGCCCTTCAGGGGTGCTCCACACACACACAGCGTCCCGGCCTGAAACGATGCTAAAGAAGGAGAATTTAAAGCGCGTGCGAGCTGACTGCAGGCTGCTGGAGCTGGGAAGGGAGCAAGAAGATATTAACATTAATCCATCATTTCTGCCTTCATTGTCAAACTTGAGCAAATTGCTCCAGCGGGTCTGATGAGATGGGGGCTCTAAAACATCCTGGTCTATGGTGGGTGCCAGGGCTCTCCCTCATCCCCGCTTGATGCCGCAGATGAAGCTGGCTCCTCTGGAAGGCCCTTTACTACCACTCCCTTGGCCTTCCTCCCCGTGCTTTTTTGTCATCTGTTTCTCCCCCATCCTCTCCCTCTTGCCAATGAACGATGGATCTGTCGTCTCCATGTTTCCAGGGTAACAAAAAGAAGTTTCCCTCCAGCCCAGAGGTAGAGCAAACCCATTCTGCCGGAAAATTCAGAGGAAGGATTAAAATTTAAAAAACAGCACACGACCTAGTGCAGCATCTCCCGCTCCTGCCGATTCATCCAAATGGCTGCGACGAAGCGGCAAAGCCGGGGCCACCTGCATGACATTATTCAGCGGGTCCCTCGTGGCCGCGGAGAGGCAGTGCTCGCCTGCAGGGGACRCAGAGGGTTTTGCTCTGCTGGCCACCGGTGGGTCCAGGGGCTGCTGCTGGATCAGCCCGTGTCCCTTTGATGCTAGTGATGCTGGTGGATCCGGAGCTGGCGATTCTGCTTCTCCAACTCAGCTTCCCCAAGCCTGCCCTGTCTGAGCTGGCACCATTAAAGCAGGAGGGACGGTGAGGAAGGACACACAGAAAGACTTATGTCCGAGTTGGAGTCCACGTTTTCTTCGAGCATGATGGGCTGTGGGGCCATGGGCTCCATAAGAGCCGAGCGTAACACAGCAAAAGACATAGAGGATAATGACCCATGTACATCATGTTTCAGGCTGAGAACTGGATTTCCTCCTCAACGAAACCTACAGGATTTAAGTACCTAAAATCCTCKCTGGAACAGGCTCCAAGGCAGCCCAAGCACCTACAGCTGTCAGGGGCTTTTGTCACCAACCTTCGCTCGCTGCCCAGGAAGGGTTTGCGTCCCAGCAACAGGAGCCGATCGCTTGATGCCAACAGATGGAAGCAACAGGCAAGAACAGTGTCTGCAACCGAAATAATAAACAGCCACATACTGAACATCTTCTGCCCTAGCCAAGGCAAGTCCATTAATTCTCATCTGCAAATACCTGCATCATTCGCGTCGAGGACCTGCCATCGCCGTCCKCGCTGCTGCCCACAGCGCTCGCTGCCTTGGTGCAGTGCCCGTTGTCCATTGAATGCTGCATTTCCTCCTGCCTACCAGCTCATCTGTCCTTTGCCCAGGGAAGCAGCACGTGGTGATGCACAAGCGAGGATTTTCCRCAGCCCAAGGGGAGCTGGATTTGGGTGCAGGATGGGTGGGAAGCAGCGGTGCGCCCAGCCCAGGGCTCCTTCTCGCCCTATGGACAGGGCTGGTGAAGCTCCGGGTTTCACATGTTGCATTTATAACACTGGAAGCTGCATAGGAGGCAGCACCAAAGCATAATTACTAATAAATGTTTAATTAATAGCTTACGAATGTGTTGATAAGTTCATTAAAATGATGCATGAGCACATGAATATTGCTGAAGAGGCAAGAGTCAGGAAAGTTGCTGCTGGAAAGTGTGTTAACAAGGTGATTACCCGGTTTACATGCGGAGTTTACAGGCACTCCACTCGCTCCCCTTAGATTAACAGTCTTTGGACCATTTTGACTGAGTGATCTCATTCCAATCTCCGCTTTACAAACCTCCCTCTTCTCCTTCATATAAACAAACGGATGATGTTTTCCAGTTAACAGCAACCTCCAGCAGTGTGGACCAAAGCAGATGAGTTAATTGCTGTAAGAAGCTTTAACTGTGTTCCCATCCATGGGAATTATTGCTTCTGGAAAAACAAACAYTAAAAACCTCCTGCAACAATAAGCAAGATTCCTGATGGGTCAATGCTGGCAACTGCTGACGTGGAGGGGAGAAATAAATAAGGCCAAGGGCCAACTTTGTCTGCCCTTCAATTCAGCTCCAGTTCCAGCGAGCTGAAGCTTCCCAGCTGTGCAAGGGGCTGCCACCCCAGCTCTGGAGACACAGCCCTTGCTGAGCACTGGCACTTGCTTCCTTGCTCTTCTGCTGGCACCTCCACGCTGACAGGCACACTGGGATGCAGGCCCAGTTCTGGAYAAACTCCAATGCCAGATTTGGAAGCCTTGGAGAAGCACGTTTCATTTTTTTGCCATCACTGGGCAAGCTGGTTTTGGTTGGGAGTATGATTAGGAAAGCCAGGGAAGCAGAACTGCTGCTCTACGTAACCTCATCTACTTGAACCATTAGCTTTCCCAGTGGTTTGTGCTTTTAGATCCATTCTGTATTCGAACCAATCTATTCCAGGGTATTTCACCCAATCTGGGTCCCATCTCATCTCTTCTAATGACTGATAACCCACACTGGATTGTAACCGAGACAGCTCCAATGATTTCACAGTCAAATCTGGAACAATTCCCCAGCTCACCCAGCGCGGCGCTGGGATGCGCTCAGGGAGCACCCGGAGCGGCCGGCCGGGCTCCCCTCCCGCGCGCCATCTGCTCCGCGCCAGACTCGCGGCCCACGCGGCCTCGCAGCTCGGAGCGGGGCTCCGGGGGCAGCTCCCGGCGAGCGCACACGCTCCCTCGCCAGGCGCTTGCTCTGCAGGTACCCGTGTTTGCACCTCCTCACCTGAAGCCGGTTGCGACTGCAGACTTCAGGGGCTGGAAGTCCTGGCTCTGCCCGGCACGAGGTGCTTTCACACATGCAGCGTATCAAGCAGCTTCACCCTGATTCCTACTGTACCCCCTTTGAGGTGCTTCAGCGTGAAAGTCATCTATCCAYCAAGCAGCCCTCCTCAACACGCCGTGTCTCACCCTGCAACGGGGGCTCTGGCTCTTGCAAACGTTTTGAGCAGACGGAGGAAGAAAACCCAGGTCTCATTGCTAAATAAATAAAACCAGCGACTTACCTAGGAAAACCTCTAATGAGGTCACACCAGGTGAAAAGCCACCGCTGCAACCGGCGACCTTTTCTTGTCTCCCAAACAACATTTGCAAGACACAGAGACAGAGCAGTGGTTGTTCTGAGAGCGGCTRTGGGTTTTTGCTTGCAGACAGATCCTGGTTTCTGACTTTTGCTGCCGTCCGTAACCTCGGTGCAGCAGCGACCGCCGATAATGACTCGCAGCCTTGCGAAAGGCTGCAGGAGGGGACGYGCCTTTCTGAAGCCTGAGACCAGGACAGAAGGCTGGAAACATTTAATTTGGTAACAGCAATCAGCGAGCCAGAAGGCTTTGCAGGCTGGTAAACAAGCAATAAAAAGCCCAGGTCCAAAGCTGCTTTGCCCCTAGAAAAGGGACCGGGGGCAGCAGGTGAGCAGCAGTGAGGGGCCGCTCCTGGCAGCGAGGACCCAAGGAGCTCACGCTGCCGGGGAGCCTGAGATGGGGACGTGTCTGTTGGGGACACTCTGTGGCCGCCTGGTCCCGAGAGGCAGGCAGACACACTGGGAGCAGCCCTCCTAACCAGCAGGAGCAGGGAATAAACATGTGGGATTGATGGGGCCAGGTCGGGACAARCTCCCTCCGAGAGCTGTGGCTGCTCCCACCCAGATCCCCTCACTGCCGACGGGCCCTCCTGTCAATGTGGYTTGTCCCAGCTGCAGCCTCGGCTCCAAGGGTGGCTCCAGGTGGGTGACAAGACTGGTTTAATCCCCAAGGTCTCGTGTGTCACGTGCACGCTCCCGCACACCCRCCCTGTGCCGCTCACCTGGGTCACGCTGTGGTGGAGAGGGACCCGCCGCCGGCAGCGCGACAGCACCGTCCTCCTCCTCGGCATTCAGGCGACTGCAAAGCTCCTCGCCAGGCCGAGCACGGCGGCTTTCAGGGAAAGCGCCGTGTGGGCTACGGAGCCGGCATTCCGGGACAATCCCGCGCAGCCGGCTCCACGGGCTGCCGGACACAGCTGCAGGCTGGACTGGGGACAAAGCCGGAGTCGCTGCCAGGCCGCTCCGGACACCTTCGCCAACCTCCCCTTTGCACCCTCCTCGCTGGGTCACCTGAAAAACTCAGTGACCTTAGTGCAGATTTCCACCTGACAACAAGAGAGCGTTTTGGCCCAGGTCATATGCGTGTATATTGTCATTTTATTTTTTTTTCCAAAGCAATTAATTAGCCTTGGTTTCCAGCAACTTCCCTTGCAGCACACTCCAGGCCTCGCTGCGACAGCAGCCCGAATTGCTCTGTCAGGTATTTCCTAGCCCCATTCATTCCCCAGCACCACCAGCTATTGTTATAAATCCATAAAACCCGAACACATCCCAGATTTAAGAATGAAAACGCGGCACGAGGGAGCGCGTGGCACCTTAAAGAGACAGAGCTGAGCGCAGCTGGGGGCATCCCAAGACCCTGAGCTCCCCCCTGCCTCCTCATCATCACAACCACCCCTGGGTGCGGGTAGTTCTCAGCGCGGCTGCCTAAAAACAGCCGTTCAGAATTAGCAGGTATTTTTAGAGCGTCAAAGGGAAAGCGGATATAAATATGTCTTCATTCCTGCCGCAGCCCAATTGGCTTCATCAGTTACATCACTGATGGGTTTGATGCATGTGACACAAGCACAGCTTTTATTACAGAGCAAGCATGCAAAGAAAATGTGTGCGCTAGGGGACAGATATATATATATATATATATAAACACACACACGCACACACTTGCACTCTCCTTTTTTTTCTATTTAAAAAAAAAAATGCTGCCTGAATCATTTTCACAAATAAGACAGACCCCATATTTTGCTGGCAAAACGATTCTGGCTGTCAGCGCTGACGGACGCCGTGTCTCCGATGAATAATTCATGCCGGCTAATTATAAGCTGGCAGATTCCTGGCACTGGGGCACACGAGGGCTGGCGATCCCGGTTATYCGTGACCGAGCGCATCCTCCCTGGTTCCTGAGACACCGCAGCAGAGGGACGAAGCGGAACCATCGCCGCTCCACAAGCTGACTCACTGCATGTGAAATGAGTTAAGTGGGGCCTCAGCCTGGCTCCCAGGAAGCGCCGTGAGCCACAGCCTGACCCCAAAGCCACAACATTCCCGTGCTCCAAATCGCCCTAGGGATTTGGGGAGGAGAATCCTTATTTACAGCCACCACACGGGTCTGCCCGGTGCCCCGGCCAAGCAGCTGTGCTCTCTCCAGCAGGGGACAAGAGCAGATGTCCAAGAAGGAGGAATAAACCAGGGACAGCAGTGAAAAGCCCAGAGCCTGGGCTCCTTCTGCTGAGAGTGCCACTTCCCACATCCCTCCCGCGCTTCCCCCTTTCCCGCRTGTCAGCAGCAAGGACCAAGAGGCTCCCTGCGCCCCTCACCGGGTGGGAGCCCACGGCGGGAGAGCAGCAGAGCCGCTAACAGACAGCGGCGGAGACGGGATTCCGCAGAGCAGCAGCAGACGAGCAGAGAGCACGGAGCAGATGAGCTCAGAAGGGACGAGAGGCCCTGATCCGGCGGCTGCTGCTCAGGAAAGCTCCRCGGCACGTGCCGAGGTGTCAAAGTCACCTCCAAGTAGCGACAAAGGGAGCCCCAGCTCCCTGGCACTGCCACGGACACCCGAACTGCCCACAATGACTTTTAGCCTTGGAAATCCAGCTCTGACTTCCCAGGAGGACAGAGGTCCCTACCCCGCCAGGCTGGGAAGCACCGTTAGGCAGCCGCTTGCTCCGAACCCGCTCCCGCGAGCGGAGAAGTAACAGGAATTGTGCGGCACTAACAGCTCATCAGCCGAYGGCAGCTTTCAAGGTTTGTCTCCTCTCTCGACACACGCTATGAAAATTACCCCCCAGAGTCTTTTTCTTTCTCTTTCCTTTTCCTCTTGACATACTGTAGACGCAAAGCAGCTCCCCGCGAGGAGGTTTCTTCCCYGGCGAGCTCCAAGCTCAGTGACATTCCGGAGGGTGCCCTGGAGCAGGGGCTCCTGCTTCTTTGGTGTGAATTTAAAGATCAAGAGTCATTCATTTACAAAACCAGCGAGGCCRTGGCCTACCCCCCAGCTCAAGGCTCTCCCCACATCCCAAGAAAGGGGGAGCTCGGACGAGGGGATCACGTCAAGGTAATTGCAATGCAGAGAAGACGGACGTGGCTGACGATGCGCATAAATCCCCTGCTCTATAAGCTGCCTTCTCCACCCTCTGCTTCCCTCTGCAGTTTTAATGCTTTGTTTCAACCTTTGGATTGTATTAAATTATTAATGCTACCGTTTTATTATAATTTCATATTCCATGTTTAATATTTTAATACAATCAAAAGCCCAAATGAAATCTTTCAACTTTATCGGGTGGAACGATTATGTGCAATTGAAACAAAACAAGCCATGGGGCCGAGGAGCCGTTCGCTGGCGATTTTCTTCCCCAAGGTGTTTACCTAAATTCACACCCTGCCTCTGACAGGAGGACCCTCCGCCTCCCAAATTTGGGACTTTAATGGCACTGCGTATCCAGGAGCCTCGAACGCAGCCATAGGCGCCCAGCAGGGCCCGGGAATCCTCTCCGTGCTGCGACACAGACCTGGAGCGAGCGGAGACCCCAAKGCAGGTGGAGAGCCGAGACACCAGGAGAGCTGAGACACCATGTCCCCATGCAGCCCCTGCGCAAGGAAGACCAAGGACACTCTACTCCGCTATCCCCGTGCTCGGAACACCTTGGAAGTCCCTCGGGGGTCCCCATGTGCCTGCGCCCGCCCCCTCCGTTTGACACTGCGAAAAAACTGCTAACGCTTCCAAATAATTTTTCAATTTAAGGCAGATTAAGAGCAAAATTCTAGAGGGACTAATAGTGTGTAATCTTCTTTCCATTTCTCCTCTTGCTTTATGGAGAACAGTTCACTGCAATGGCGTATTTCACACTCCGATGCTGATATTTCAATTTCCTGCTTAAGTTACAATAAAAACTGCCCACATTGCTGATGCTCCCGTGAAGAATAATTTATGTTGATTGACGTTATTTAATTCCCCCTGGATGCAGCTAATGATTAAGAGATGCCAGAAAATTTAAAAGCACGTCCTACCTGCAGCCTCCTCTAAGCTCCTTCAGAAGGCTTTGAAAAGCGTCCAATTTTGAGCACAAAAAACTGCCACTGATCTCAGCACCTTCCTTGTCTTCCCTCTTCCTCCCCTACTTCATCCCCATGCCAAAGAAAGGCAGAATTAAATGATTAAATGATCAAGGCCAGGGGATTGGGGTGGTGAGAGAAGCACACCTGGAGGTCACGGGAGCCAAAGGGCCTCGATCCCCGGAGCTCTCAAACTTTGGCAGCTCCAGGAGCCACAACCGGATGCCGAAACGCCAAGGGTTAAACCAACCCCAAGCCCGGGAAGAGCGAACATCGTCTCAAAATGCTGCGGAATCTTCTCATCAAAATAATGTCAGAGCCTGTCACGGCGGAGGGAAAACAAACGCGAGCTACATGACGGTTCCGCACGAACGGTAAAACGCTGTTTAGTTAAAACAAAACTCTTTCAAAGCCCCTGAATGGGGAACGAGGGAATGGSGGGCAGTGGCAGCGGGGAGAAGTGGAGGCAAAAAGCATCTTGCTCTCCCAGCTTAAAAGATGTTTAAATGGAGAAACCTGTTGAGGTGTGCGGAGCCCCGGCTCTCCGCGGCGGGCGCCGCGAGCGGTAACTGCTGCCAGTCGAGAAGCGTCGCAGCGGGGTGATGGGGTGCGAGGAGCGCGGGCGCTTCATCCCCTGCTACCCGGGGGGGAAATGGACTTTTACACCAAAAATAGTTGATATTAGCTGCCCCAAAGGCCACCAACTTGGAAAGCAATGACAGAAAACAGCCAAGGAGAGGAAGGAGAGCGGCAGCCCCTGGAGGATGYGCGTACCTGCGCGGGAGACTTTCCCAGACCCGTCTTTAATCTTCCTCGCTCCCAGCCCTTAATAGCAGCACCTGATTCGAAGACTCAGTGATTGATTCCCAAGGCAGACGCAAAGCGACAGGCTCATTTTTGAGCATCGCACAGCCATAATTCCCTGTTTTATTTGTTATTATTTGAAGCTGCTGATGGAGTGGGGCTGTATTCAAGGCAGCGGGTTACAGCTCCGGCCCGAGGCCTTATTTAGAGGTAGGTGTTTCAAGCAGGAGCCTCAGGCCTCTGGATATTTATGAGGAAGATGTGCCGGGAGCTGCAGCGCTCCTATCTTATTTGTTTGTTGTTCAAACAAAGGATCGGGAAATTGGATGCCATTTCCCGCGAGCGATACCATCAACGGTTACGGGAAGGCCGCTGGTCTTCGCATGTTTCTCCAGCAGAGYGAGGGGAGGTGCCTCCATCCAAGGTGGATGAGTCACCTTGGAGAGGGCTGCTGCTCCTCCAAAGGGCCCTGCTCCATAAAGCCACTCTGGGTCCTTCCCGGTGGCTCCAGAATCACAGCTTGGAGAAGCTCCTTGAGCCCGAGAGCGGGAGCTGCRGTTCCCGCACGCAGCCAGACACATCCCACGAGCTGCCAGGCTGCCACTCGGCGATTGAAAGGCGACCAAAAAACTCTCCATCCCACCCAAGCTGCTCCCTTCCCTCTTTTGCCAGGGTGTTATTCATGAAAAGAGTCTCGGAGCCAGCGCTGGGTCCCAGCCAAGCTAATGAAACTGCATTTGATGGGGAGCGTGCGAAGGAGCCTGCGGTGAGCGCGGGGGCCGGGCTGCCATCCCGGGGGTGGTGGTAGCCGGGACCTTATGGACTCCCTGGCAAACGGGACCCATCCCGAGTTGGAAAAGACCCAGAGTCATGAAGAGAAGCACGGGGGAATCGGCGCAGCGCCTGCTTCCCTGCAGCCACCGGAGGAGTGGAAGGACCAGGAAAGGAGCAGAAGGACCAGGAAAGGAGCAGAAGGACCAGGAAAAGCCATCTTCCAATTGGAAAAGCAGCTTTTCCAGCCCCTAAACTCTGTTCCTGTGGCATAGGGAGCCACAAGCAGCATCCTCCCGGCATCTGCCTCAAGTCCCACAGCACCCCAGCACCGCAAAGATTTCCGGCTTCCCTCCCAGAGACAAAGACTCCTTTGGGGTTTACAGATCCAAACGTGCAGCTCTTGGAAGAAATAAAAGCCAAGCGCCATTATGTGAAGGCTGGGAAGGGAGAGAGGGTAAAGAAGAGTGTGTCCCGCGTGCCGGGCTGGGCACACACAGGCCCGACCGCGCTGCCGCACGCGGGGACGCCGCGCCACCACTCACATGCACGGGAGAGAAGCGAACAGCGCTTGCAGCCGAGTTTCCATAGAGACCAAGTCGGGAAAGAATTAAGGTGGAACGATTATGTATGTTCCGAAGGGCCCGAGATAAAAATAACCTTGCTAAGTGCGGCACGGACTAATTAGAGGCTGATCCTTGACTTGAAGCGCTCCTCGCTGGCACAGGCAGGCCGGGCTCCTCGGCACGTTACCGGTCCCAGACAGGGCCCAACAGAGAAGGAAGCACCTGAAGCAGCAGCGGCGACGCAGAGCCCCAGCGCCCGGCCAGCCCTCTAACCCCTTGGGGAACAGATGAGATTTTCTTGGTTCTTATAAAAAAATCCAGTTTGGGGGCACATCAACAAGAACTGCTCATGCATTGAAGTCAAACGGACAATCTGGGAAAAAACCTCTTTTGAAGAACTCCGAATGAGATCTTCTCTACGCTGTACTGTGAAACCAAGCGTTTTGTTTGGAACTGCCCTAACAYGGCAAACGCATCCAAGAAAGCAACAGGAAAGTTTTGCTCTGGTGTGGAACAAACACATCTCATTGAGTCCAATTACTGYGGCTTCTGCTTTGAGGAAGGGTAATGGAAAAACTGTGTTTCAGGTGGSCTTCCCCCAAAGACATCCCTCCCCAGCTTCCTCCGGTTTAAGCCGTGATACAAATGAGAGCTGTCTCACTCAGTTCTAGTCCTTCGCCAGAAGAGCAATTTCAGCGCTGCCCTCAGCCCAGCTGTCTCGCAGTCTGGCCATCTAACAAGCCACAGTGACTCCCAATATTTTTTTTCCTAAAGCAAATTCCTAATGATGGTTATGAAAACCTCCTTATGGTTTCCCAGCTGATGCAAATGTAAGAGGCCRTGATTCGCACAGGAGCATTTCTCAGAGCAGCCTCTGATTTTCGGGGCTGTGTGCGGGTCCCTTCTGAGCAACAACAGGAGGGTTTCAGAGAGCAGGTCCTGGTGGCACCGTCCCGGCCGCAGCCCCTGCTTCGCACCCGGCCGCTGCTTCAAAGYGCTCGCCGACACCGGCTATGTCTTTGTTACCTCTTGAGGGGCTCTTACCCAAGGACAGAGGGGAAAAAATCTTTACCTTATGGGTCCTGACAGGCAGTGGCAAGTGATAGTAAAGATGAAGGGCTCCAGACCCACTGCAATTGAAGAAAGTGAAGATACAGATATAGCACAGGTTTATTAACGAGCTTGGCTCCTAGACCAAGTTCTTCAGGAAGGATGGGGGTTTCTCTCTCTGCATCGCACTGCAAGAGGTCAGAAGTGAATTATTAAGGGAGTGTTTTCCCCTCTGCACAGATAATTCCCTGCAGCCTCACCTTTCCTTGGAAGGGCTGCAGCATCCCCTCCGTAAGTGTCTTTAGCACAGGACCCGGCCTCCACACACCGTTCCYGGCAAAGGCAACGCAGGTCGGGTGTAGCATCACCGATCTCTGAGCGCGACGTGTGCTTTCCTTGGGTGCAAACGACAAAAGATTCAAGCATCTATTTCTGCTTCCCGAGGCCCCCGCTACGAAAGATCAATCCTGCCCAAGTAAAATAGAGAGCTGCAATGGCTTGAATTTAATTCAAGCAGACAGCGCGCTCCTCTCTGCAAACAGTGCCAGGGCTCTGGCATCTGCAAAGGTTCGATGTGACGCAGGAAACCTGAGTCAGGCCCACGAAGCCGCGATCGATGAGGGCAGGAATTGGGAGGCAGGACATGTCTGGCAGACAGCAGCGGCCTGGAGTGTCCTGTGCTGCTCTCTGTGTCAGCGCGAGGTGGGGGGGAYGTAATGAGATTTGACATGAGCAGCAGGAACACAATTTTTCTCCTTTTAAACCAGCAAATTTCCAACTCATCACCTGCTCTCAGTTCAGCTAGATTTATTTTTAGCTTGGTCTCCTATCAAAGTAGGTTTAAGTGACCAGCACGTGTACATCGGTATCCCTTCCCTTCTTCCTCATCCCACTGCGGTGTTGAACTCCTTGTCCAAGCCAACTCTGATGCCATAGAGAGGTCTCCGAGAGGTGAAACGCTAACTGATACCTCAAGGCACATAGCTGAGCTGTGGTGATGAGAAAATCAGWAAGCTCAGAAGAGCTTCCAACCGCTACAAGCAAAACCCAAGGTCCAGCCTCACCTTCTCACTCCTCATCTTGCTGCTCCCACCAGGTGCTGCTCATACAGTCACAGGGGCCTCAACTTGCTCCGGTGCATCCGGCACTGGCAGGAATTTGCCCCCCTCTCTCCGCTGTGCCCAGACTTGGCCTTTTCCCTGCACTTATCTCCTGGAAGGGAAGCAGCAGCTCAGTGTTCAGCTGTCAATACCCACGAAGAAGCCCAGGCCCCCCTTCCCTCCTGCTCTGGGAAGACGAGCACCAGCTGCTGCAGGTGCTGCAAGCCCCCCATGGGGAAAGAGCACAACAAAAATCCTCCTCTTGAAGGTCACCAGCCCCAAAGCRCCACGCTAAAGAGCGGGAAGAGCACACCAAAGATTAATGGCACTTCAAGGCTTAGATCTGTCTGGCTTGGGAGAGCCCGTGGAGAAAGGCAATAAAAGCTAATATGATTTTACATACAAATGAATCATTTCAAGGAGAGAAATGCCCCCAACGAGCCTGTACGTGTGCTCCTGTCCTGAAGAGCAGGAATTCCCTACTGGCCTGCAGAGTGTGTAATTAAAGAGAAAGCACATTTTGCACAGGCTGAGATTGTTCCTTTTTTTCTGCTGCACTTTGCTCAGGTGATACTGCCAATGTCAAGAGTGCACCGGGGAACTGCAGAAAGAAGCTGGGTGGCCCAGGTGGCTCTGCGACCAAATGTCCTTGMGGCCTTGGAGAATCCTGCCTCCTCCTGGTGCCCTTTGAAAACAGGGATACTGATGCTGTCTTCCCTTCATAAAACGCCCCCAGAGCTCACGAGGAGGAGGAGCAGCTCAGAGAGAGCTACTGCTCCATCCTACTCCTTCGCCTGCCCTCAAGGTGAGAGCAAAGCATCTGCTGGGCCCGCAGAAGGCTGCGACTGCGGTCTGTGCCACGCAGCTCCTCGAGGAGCCCCGTGGGGCAGAGGGGACACGTGGTGGCAGGTCTGGCTCTGGCGGGGCTGCCTTGGCCCTGGTTCTGGGCGAAAGGCTCCTTGTGTGTGAGGCTCTTTTCAGCCAGCTCCAGCACTCCGTGGCTCCAGAAGAGAAGCAAGGGTGCTAAGCTGCTTGGAAACCAGGCAAYGGGCAGCCCTTTCACAGGTTGGGGTCAGGCAGGCTTGACATTTAGAGGCAAAATATGCCCAGAAGGGGCAGCATCACTGACCTTGGCGGCACCAGGCTGGGAAGGCTGAGGCAGGGCTGGGTCTCCACCCACTGAGGTCTTCTGGGCTCTCATTTCCATACCACTCCTGTCCCCATCCTGAAATGTGTTTTTTTTCCAGGAGTGAGAGAGAAGAAAAAGGCCTTGAAAGCTCTTCTGGCCTCTGCTCCGCGCTCCCAGCCGCGGCGCCCATCTCCGGTGCTCGTGGACTGGACTGGGGCTGCGTTTGGCACTGCTCAGCTCCTGCAGCCCCGCAGCACCCAGCTGCTCACCCACCTTCCGCAGGAGAACAGGGCGCCAGAGGATCTGTGGGCAGAAGCTTGGGGATATTTTAAATTTTTTTTTTCTCTAAGGAAATAGGGATTTTTTCTTCTCTCTCTCTCTCTCTTTTTTTTTTTTTTTTTTTTTTCCCTCCAAAAGCTCTAAGTCCCATGCAGGTTTTCTTCCTTTTTTTCCAAAAGCATTTCTGTAAAAAGTCCCATGCGGCTGTTCCTGGAAGGAAAACTTTCTCATTTACAGAATGTTCGATTTTAGGAGCTTTTTCAAAGCCCCAAACAGAAGTTGACTGTTCTGGACCCAACTTTTCAATACTTTGAAATGAGCATTTTCCCTTCCATCTCCCTGTCATAAAAAAATCTATTTCATGGCCCATTTAAAAAAAAACTACCTTTTTCTTTTCCCCTCAGGTTAGGAGCAAACCGCAGACCTGTGAAGCCTCAGGGTTCCCATCCCYGGGGCAGTGCCCAGACCTGCTTGCTCTCCTGCCAGCCCCACTCGGGCCCGGACGGAGCTGCAGTGCACCCGGGAACGTGGTAATACTCCAAGGATTTTGTTTAGAGTTTTATAGCATTACATCCCAGCCTTATTGGATTTAAGTGGCTTAAATTAACTGGGTTATTTAATGGATTGTCCAGATTAGGGAGGAATCTGCAAAGGCTGTTACTTCAAGAAGAGCAGCTGCGTTGGAAGAAAAGATCTCAAAGTAACATTAATATCCTGGAGGCTCACAAGTCCTGACAGGCCACTCCTGTCCTTTATTGACATTCTCTCATACGCATTTAGCCAGGTTTGTGTTTAGTTTAATAATCTCCTGAAAGTTTAATTGTTGCTTTATTCATCCATGACCTTTCCTTCTCATCTGGAGACATATTATTGCTAATCTACAAATTTCAAGAACCAGATTTATTTGCAAAACCAATTATTCTGCTATGCAAATCTCCTCTCTTCCTGCAGCCCGCTTGAACGGGGCTTTTTACAGCCACCATAAGATATAGACACTATTCAAATATTTAAATGTAAAACTTATCTATATTTCTTTTCAAGCATGCCCAGGTTCTGTGTGGTGCAAAGTTAATTAAAATCTTTATAATCAAATGCAGGTTTCCTGACCTTGATCCAGGCCTGAGAGGCTTTAACCTCCGAAGTCCTCACTTAACCACGGGTTAGTCCTCACTTAACCACAGGGGACCGGGATCCACCAGAAGCCCCTTCACTCCCAGTCAGCTTCTCGCTGAGACCCACGTCCTGCCCATTAGTGTCAGACATGACAACCCCGTGCAGCACCCAAGGCACCGACACGACCTCCCTGCGCTGTCTGCGGTGCCTGACCTGAATGCAGGGCGGATAAACGCGCGGCGCCTTCGTCCCCGGCCGTCCTCTGCGGCCCTTTCCCACAGCAGTGCCGGTGGGAAGGGCTGATTGCACCTTTCATCTGTCAGAAGGAGCAAAGTCGAGCGGCTGCAGGCAGGGTTCTGCAGCAGAACCAGCCCCAGACAGTCCTCCCGTCTCCTCCCAACTGCAGGGTCCATAATCCTGTGAAGTGCTGTCCACTCCCTCCTGCTGTCCCAAAGCGCAGCCACGTCCTGGTGACTACGGAGCACGGTGAGCACAGCTCCCAGACACCAAGAAATCAACGCGTTATCCTAAGCCTCCTGTCAGCGACAAGCATTATCACAGAAGCTGCTGCAATTAAACCATAAAGCTGCGGATGGATGTTAAGTACTTTACCGAGGAGCAAATTAAGGAAGCATTAGCCAAAGGATCTGAGGGAGGCGACGAGGGGGCCAGACAGCAAAGAGCTACGTCCTGCCGGGGCTTCCAGGGTTAGTCCTGCTCTGTGCCCGCTCGCCACGTAGCCYGACCGGCCCTTTGGGACTTGCCTTGTGGCCGGAGGGGCTCCTGGACCCGTGGACCGTCACAAGAAGGGCAGACACAGCCCGCGGCCCAGGCGTCACCAGGCAGCTCTGAGCAGCCAGGACCCACATCCTTCTTCTGGGTCATTCTGAAGCTGCGGAGAAGCTGAGACCATGGAGATTTTGAGTCAGAGGCAGTGCAGATATTGCAGGATTACAATTTCTGAGAGAAACAGTCTTTATTCTCGCTCTATGGGTGAAATATCTACAGTCCTAGGCCTGGATATACCAACAAAAATAGCTCCAAATCTGGATGATGCCATACGGGTAGAAGATCACCCAACTGCCCAGGAGACCCCTGGGTAGCTCTGTGCCCACCTGAACCTGACTGAGAAGCAACTACTGGTCCTTATTTTGCTTCAAGTTGATGAGAAATAGCTGCCTAAGTCATTAATAAATCACCACTATCAGATTTACACATGGGGAAATTCCAGCTGTCCCCCCACTGCTCCGGAATGGCTTGTGCACATGGAGAAGAGCCTGGCAACACGTGCTGCTGGAGCGGCAGGCTCCTCTCCCGGGTACCGCGGAGCGAGGATGAAGGCGGCTTCCTCCCTTGAGATAGAAGTGAGACTTCTCCTCTGGGAACACAAATGAGGCCGAGTCCTACTSAGGTCTGGAGCAGCCCGTTTTCCTGGGATCCCCGTGGGGCTCAGAGATGGGAGCTGGTCATCCCCAGTAGCCAAAGGCACGGAAGTCAAGCCCAGCACTGGTTCCAGCAAGCCAAGGCTCAAGCTTTACACATTTCAGATAGGGGTGGCTTTAAGCTGGTTTCCGCAGTCTGCAGATTGTTTCTCTTGCTCAAATAATTCAGCTTTAACCYGAGGCTGTGGCTCAATCCTTGCTGTCAACACCCAGCGCGGAGCTGTGCTTGCAGCTCCTGCGGGAACGGGGAATGTAGCATGAATCTCTCCGACTCCCTCCAAGTCTAGCAGAGCRGCTTTATGTTTGCAGAAATCAACATAAATAAAAATAAATCTGACAGGCTCTAGTCTACGTTCCTCCACCATATCCCTGTCAGCACTGGATTTACCTGCGTTGCTTTATACTCGAGAGCTTCGATACGGGCAGGTTTACAGCAAGACAGACCCCAATAAATATTAGCAAAGATATGGGGTCACTTTTCAAATACATCACACAGCAATTTGTCAYGTGTCACCTGTGGGTCCTGGGCAAAGTGATGGCACAAGAGGTCACATTCAGGCTGCCCTGCCAGCCCATAGCCCATTCAGGTGTCCTGGCATTTTCTTCTTGGGACATCTCTACCCGACATGCACCACTCATTTTAATTACTGCTATTAACCTAAATTATGATCCAAATTGCTTTYTCAGCTTAAGAACTACCTTTATTTTCCCCTCTTAGTGCTGGCAAACAAGACTCATAAACCCCAAACGCGGGACACAAGTTCTTTTGCCTCCTGATTACACCCATCTTTTCCCCATCTCCTTTGAATATGAGGAATCTTAGAATTTGTCACACAATTAGTGGTTTCGAAACATCAATTCCCGGCGAGGGGGGAAAACTGCTAGCATTCAGGTGCCTTTGTGAATCACTTCACTTGCCAGTCAACCAAATTTCACTCACTCGGAGACAATATATCTGCACTATAAACCTTAACCTCGAAACATAACTCACCAAATTTACTGAGTAGCCTGTCATCGCCGAGAGCAACGATCCTTAACCCCTTATCTAGCTCTGGGGGACCATTATCTGCAGTGGTTAATTTAAGCTTGTTTTAAGTAATAAAAAAGTATCTCTCTCTGCTAGAAATGCACCACTAATTCCACTACTGCTTCATTATTCAGCTTCATGCCAATAGTGATTATTGCTATCGATTTCTCTTCAAATTAATTTTCAAATACAAACCCTACTTCTTAGCCAGTGAATATATCTACTGGTCAACTTACCAAGCMTTTTTACTAGCCAGAAAAGGGCTGCAGAAGCCTCTGAAAGCAATGAAGCAGAGTTTAAATCATCCCTGTTTGCAAAATGAGCTCTTCTCTTTGCAGCTCTTTGAGCTGCCACCCGGGCTAACAGAGAGGCAAAGCCAGGCAAGGAAAACTGCATGGGATCTGGGCACTATTCAGGGACAGAGGGCAGAGCTACTCTCACCTTGTCCCTCTGCTTCCCTCTCTTTAGCAGAGCCTCTCAAACCTCCTCCTTGACGTTTGCTTACCTTGGTGCCAAGCTCTTGAACCTTACGCATGCAGTAAATGCAGCTGAGCAGGGCTTGGGTGGTGATACCCCTATCTGGGCACCCATTTCTCACTGCAAACACAAGCAAATAAGGACCCAAAGTGCCACTTACGACTCTTGGACAACACCGCTGTGCTTCCTCCTCGCTTAAGGCCAGGCCTCAGGCACTAATATTTAGGGGTGAAAAAGAAAAATCCTGCAAAACAACAAAATTAAATGGGGGGTTAATTAAGAGGGCAGATTAGGAATATAATGATCCATAAACTTCTGAGGGCAGTACGACTATGATCCATCTGTCAGCTGGGCAGGTGTAGTTCAGCTCTGAATGCAGTCACGGCAGGGGAGAGCTCTAGAGGAACCAAGGAGGAGACCTGGGATGTGCTGTGCAGGCAGGAGATAGGCTGGGCATTCACCCTGCACCTTCACAGCATGTGCTGGCTTCCCTCTGCTGCTTGGAAGAGCCCCATCTAGCACCCTCCTGAAGCAACGTGGGAGAACGTGGAGTCAATTCCCGACTCCACAGCTCCAACCACTGGCTGTGACACAATGGATGCTTCCGCCTGATGCTCGCCTCGCAGGATACAAGCTGCCCTTTACCCAAAGCACAGCCCCGAGGAACTGATAGCCCCAGAGACCCCTTAGACGCAGTTGCCAGCGGAGGCGGATTAGGAGACCCCGTCTCACATGTCACCGGAATGGCTGGGAAGGTGCAAAGCCTGGGGGCTCGACTGAGTCACGAGCAGCTCATGAAGAAGAACATCTCAGAGGGCTCYGTGCCGAGGCCGAGATCCAGCCCGAGGGCTGCGAGCCGCACAYGGGTGGAGGCCTAAGACAACAGCCACTTGGGAGCGGCCCAGGATGCTGCTTATCCTCCCATCCCACCTCAGGATCCTTCAGCACTACTCAACCCTCCTGGGTCTTGCACACATTAGCTAAGCTTGTGATAAGAGATTAATAGGAAAGCCAAGATGTGCTCCCAGCCGGCAATGGTGGATTCCCCCGGGGATGCTGAGACACAAGGGTGCTTCGCCAGCTCACTCTGTTTGAAAGACTCCGTCAGAAACCTGATTATTCCCCACTGACCTGCTGGGTACTTAGAGTAGCTCAAGTTGTTTCAAGACGAGAAAAATATTATCATTAGGAGGAGCGGTGCTCGAGCAGTCTAGCAATGACAGCTCGTGCTTCGCTAACGCCCGCGCAGAGGCTCGTGTGCCAGAGGGTAACACAGCCTCTGGAAACGCGTCCTGCACGCAGAGCAGAGCCCTCTCCGCCAGGAAGGTCGGACCGAGGATAGGGAGCGGCTCTGCTCCCTCATGGGCAACTTGGTGTCACCCAGGACTCCCAGGTCCCTTTGTGYGGAGCTACTCTCCAGCAGGTCACCCCTAATCTGTCCTGATTCCCAGGGTTATTCCTCCCCAGGTAACGTGGCATGTGCGTGAGGAAAGGACAGGTGAAGGGAAAAGGGAGGTTGGACACAATGTGCAGGTTTCATGGGGAGGCCGAGGGCCAACGAGTTCATGCTGCCTTGCAAAAGGCTTTGAGCTGCTGCCACACACAACAGCGCGCTCCGATAGCGTGAATTACTTCGGCTTTCAAAGGAAGACACGCAAGAAGAACAAAACCAACATCTCTACAAGTTGACGTACGTTTTTTGCCTCTCTTTCCACAATGGCAACTGTTTTTGAAGGCAGAAAGGTGTACGGCGCACGCACACCAAGGTTACAACACTCGCTAGGAGGACCACAAATCAGACGCTGCCTTTGCAGAGGGCATTGGGGAGCAAGCCCGAGACATCCTGCTTCAGCAACTGCAAAAATAGCAAAGAAAACCTCTCTGCTGGAATACATTTCATTCTGCATTAGGCGTTATGGCTTCTGAGAGCTGCTCCCGTGCAAAACCAGCATTGTTACTTAAGAAACAATGCATCAAACCCGCAGATGGGAACGGGTTCTCCTGGCAGCGCAGCCAAAAAAGCCCTTTCTCTTCTCTCCCCTCCTGTAACAAATGGCCTCTTTCCCCAGTCATCTGTGTAACTTTTAAAGATTAATATCCTACGTGGCACGACACAGAGTCGTTTGCTTCCTTTTAAGAAAGCTTAAAGCTCTTTAGAGACCGGGTTCTACTTTCAGAGTTATCTGTCTACAGAGCAAACACGTTTCAGAAGCTCGGCCGGTTTTCAGAGGAGGGGTTAGATAAATGAAGGGTTACCAAGTGTGATCTTAATGGACTTCCATTGGTTTCTGTTGGGCTTTCATCTATTTTATTGTCTTTTCTTTAAATTTGCAAAGGACTTGAACTGTGAGCAGAGCCCTGGCTTGGAAGATGTCTTGGAGCCGGTGCYGAGGGCTGCGCTGGGAGCACATCTCTGCTGACAGGGAAAGCCTGGAATAGAAGCTTGGGTGAAAAATCTCAACCTCAAACCATTTTGCTGGTCAGGACTGGTGTTTTCCCTCTCCTAGGATGTTGTGAAATTTCTATCTTTGTTATGAAAGAGATGCCAGCTCTTTTCCCCAGGGATTGCTGGGCGAGCRGAGGCTCCCGCGGCCCCCGCAGGCCTCCCGCCAGCAATGTGTGAGCAAGGGAAGCCGGCGGGGAACATTTTCCATTGCACTAAAGACCCTTAGAGGCTGCCAGAGTGCAGGAGAGGGGCCTTGATGTAATGGAAACCCTGTCCCCAGAGAGGAAACGTGAACAAGACCCTGMCCTGTGCAGAGGCCCTGAGCTTTAGAGGGGAAGAGGGGACTTCTGRTGTTGGCATAGTTGCACTCAGAGAACGACTTAGCACAAGAACAGCAGCAAAAGCGCCTTCCCCCTCTTGGCCTTGCAGCCTCCTCTGCCGACACGGGCACCGTGCAGCCCTCGGCACCGCGAGACGGCTGCGTGGGGGAGAGGGGCCGCGTGCGCTGCAGGATGATCCCGCGCACGGCCCCAGCGGCGCCCGCCCCGCGTGGACCAGGCTCGACCCCGTTCACACTCACCCACCTGCAGCAGCTCAGCCCCGTGTTCCTTGCTGCAAACCCAGCTCTCCGGGTTGACGCCAACGTCTCCAGGTTGACGCCGTCTCTTCCCACAGCGGCGCCGTTTGCTACCGCGGATGCGGCACCAGGCTCCGATCGAGGGCAGAATTCGGCACTTGGGACAGCAGCGGAGCTGCTTTTCTCTTTTTTTTTTTTAACTGCCTCTTTCCAGCTGGGAGAATAACACTTTGGCGAGTCAATGATAAAATGGCTTAATGTAATAAACATGAATCTGTCAGACTCAAGTGCCCTAAAATATTCCAGGCTGCAAACGCAGGACCAACAGCGAGCTTGTTGATACAGCCTCAAGCCAGAACTAATCAGACATAGACACCATTTGCTTTCAATAGGAATTACATTCAAGAGGGCTGCTTYCTGCTCGCAGGGAAGGACGGGAGGCGAAGGAGGGATGCGGGAAGCGGGGAGCTCTCCCCCGGCAGGCCCCACATCCCGGCCCTTCAGGGTCTCGCTGGGAAAGACACTCGCCATGTGCCGCAGATCCTGCTGACTCAGCTCACAGTCGAACATCTTCCCGGGAAGCAAAACACGCAGATAAATAAACCAGCCCTTTTTGTGGGCTGGGTTGTAAATAACGGGAACGAAAGCAGAATCAGCAGCCAACAGGCCCGGGCTATAAAACTGCACATGTTGGTGCTGCATTAGGACAAGAAAACAGTCCTTTACCTCAGCGATCTGGCACTGATAACATTAATTAGCCTTTCAAGTGGCCCTCCGAAGGCTCAGAAAGCCAATGTCACTCTGTTCTGGGGCCTCTGCAGACAGACACAGAAAGGAACTGGCAGGAATTCAGCGCAGATGCTTTCCAGCCCTGTTATGCTGGGTGTAAATCCAGCCCAGCTCCACTGACAGAGGAAGAGTTGCGATTTACATCAGTGAAAACGAGAGCAAAATTCATTGGAATTAGCCCTCCGAGATAATGTGATCTGATCATTAGGGATGGGTAATTAGAAGCGCTCGAGCCCGCAGCCACACACAAGCACAAAGCCATCCCCGGCGAGGCGGGAGCGCGGCCAACGCGGAACTCACCACCTTCGCCCGCCACTCATTTCGGGTCCCCTTTGCTCCCGCTCCCGGGGAACTTGGTCTCCCCCTTCGGTGCCTGGAGYGGCAGCTCCTCTCTGCAAACTCGGGGATTTTGGGCAACTTGCAGCGAGTGCAGGTCGTAGGGAGCTTGGCGTGAACACGACAAGGGCTTCCCGGTGCTAGGGCAATAAATAACAATTAATAATAATTAATCACTTAATGATGCTGCTCCCTGATCACTCATGATGACAATTTCATGGCTGCTACCACCACATCTTGGGACAGGTACGGCGAGCTCGACCTTTCCTCCTCCCCAGCTCTAYGCTGCTGTCATTCTGTTAAGCCAAACCCTCGGCCTGTGTAAATCAGCACAGCGAGAGCGGCTTCTGATTAACGCCAGACAGRGCGGGAATTACATCCTCCATGTATTTTACCACCTAACAACCTCACACCCATCAAGGCAGAGTCTGGAGCGCGCAGGACTCTGCTCCTTAGCTGCTGTCCCTGCCCTGTGCAGGGGACATCGGMCCTCAGACGCGCAGGCACGACGGCTTCCCCTCCCTGCGCCTGGCTTCCTCCTCTGATGATTGATGCTCAATTAGYGCTTCCCTCTTTAATTGCATTTGATCACCCCTGAAACACAGGATTTTAGCTGACAAAGAGGCCTGAAGCCCCAGCACAAGCCCCGTCCTCCTTTCTAGAGGGACAGGCCAGGAGGCAGCGCTCCCCCCACCACGAGGGATCTTTTCATCCTCCTCTCCCTCCTCCTGGGTCTCCTTCTACTTTCCCAGAGGCTGCACGAGAGAGAGGCCTCCCTGACCTCCCCATTGAGGCTCGTTCTCCTTCTCTATTCTGCGCCGTTGCTTTGCTGGATGCCCCMTCCCTGCTTTGTGTGCTCTCATTATCCTCACTGCCATCAGTCTGAGTCATTTTATGTCCCTTCGCCACCTTCCCGATGACACTGTTTGATAGACACCCCCAGCGCCGTTACTGCCTTGGCAAAGTTCTCCATTTCTTCTGCAGCCAAGCAACAATCTAAGGGGCCATATCAAAGGTAATCTAGGAGAAAGTGCCCACTCTTATTATCAGCACAATATGGGTCTGCAATCTGATAATGATAAAAATCTGCCCCTTTCCTTTTGCTCTTATCATTTAATKGGAGCTAAGAAACACATTTGTTTGTTAATAACRTCATAATTGGAGCTATCTGCAGAGMCCCACCRGAGGAAGCAGGAACAACTCGCGCCTCTGTGCAAAGCATCTCCCTGAGAGCGGAGCCCTACGGCGCTGAGCTGCGGCCGTTCTGCTTTGCGAGTGCGCGGGGCAGCTGCAGGGCACCCAGGCCACCCCTGCACCCACCGGGCACCCCCAGCTTGGTGCCCACGGTCCCGTCTCCGCTACTAGGGGAGCCGGCAGCTTTTGCAGCTCCTTCTGCTGCGGTTGAAGGCGTCGCTGTGCCTGTTTGCAGCCGAGCCTCGCCGCATGCCCTGCTCACCTGCGGTGCCTCCTGGCTCGCTCTGCCATCTGCCAGCAAGCGGGGACAGCTGGATGCATGCAGGGTGGGAAGGGAAGTGCGCACGGGGGGGCTGGTTCTCCCAGCAAGGAAAATACCAGGCTGTGRGCCAAGCCCAGAGCGTCCCCATGAATGGGARCGAAGCCTCGGCCCGGGTGCRYGGCAGGGAGCRCTGGCTGCGCCCATCACAACCCTCRCGGCTCCAYRGGGAAYGGCRGTATCAGAACAACCAGGAAGGGAGTCAGGGCACAGGGTGGGCAGGAGGAACCCAGCTGCCCCCCCGGGCCATCTCCCTGGTGGCATCGCACCCTCGGCAGCCCCACGGCCGGGCCCTGTGAGCAGGATCCCGCGTCACAACCCGCTGCAGGGAACCTGCTGCCAATGCCCCACGCAACAGCCTGCAGCAGCCTGCGGCTCCAGCACCGCGGGTTGCAGAGGCACCCCAATTAACACTTTTTGTTAATTTAAATATTGGCTAGCACACCAGGAGACGGAGCCCTRTGAGACACTTCATTTTTCCCTCGCGAGCGCAGGCCAGCACAAGGCACCTGCAGAGCTGAGAGCGGCAGCCACAAACCTCGGCCACTTCTCAAACCAATTTTGGAGCAAATTCCTGTGCTTAGAACCTCTCCAAGAATTTACGAGAGCTTTGCAGGGATCTTTCAGCACCTTCTAGGAATTTTCCAGCATTTTACAGGAATTTCTTGATGGAGCAAGGTTTTGGATCCATGACTTCGCCCACAGTCACTCGGCAGTGTGTCATTAAAGCGACTTGGATACGGCCCAAGAGAAAAATCAAACCCTTATCGCTGGCTCCCCCCTGCCTGCAGCTCCCCAGCGCTCGGGTGTGTTTATGTATCACCCAGGAATTAAAAGAAGTAAACAAAAAATTGATTAAATTTGAATTGGACCTTATCACATCTGGAGGGGTYTATTAAGGTGTCAATCAAGGGGAGCACAAAAACACTAAATCTTATCTTTAATGGCATTTAACAGCTGCGAGCAGCTGCGCTCTGCACGGATGGGAGCGTGGAAGGAAGGGGCACAAATGCTCCAAGTTTCCTGCTCCAGGGCCGAGTGGCTGCCACCCCAATGGGTGTCCTGGGACCTGCCACGTGGAGGGGACAGTGCTGGGCTCTGCTAGGAGCCCCCAACAACCTCTCTGGGGGAGAAACCCATGTGGCTCTTGGCCTCCCTGCTCCACCACTACAGCCCTCAGCCCCACCAGGAGRCTCTGGCTTTCTTATATCCAGGAATAAGCACTGGTTTGCCATGAGCAATGATGAGTGTTTGATACAGCAAGGGTGAGAGACTAATTAAAACCCAGAGCTTTATGATTTCGTTCAGCTCCTGCAAGAGCTGCCTGTCGAGGTTTATTTATGTGAGTTTTAAGTGTTCTATGCAAACTGRAGCGCCTGTGCAAGGCCTGGCTGCCCGGGCCGGGGAGGAAGAGGGCGGTCGCGGTACCCACCATGACAGCCTCGGGCACCACGCAACAGTCCCAAGTGCTGCCCAAGGGTCCAGGCAGGCTGTTCAAGGTGCTTCTGTCTTGACATCAATTCCCACTCACAACTCACCTGAGCTAYAAGCGGAGGCGAACGAGGGCCCTGGATTTCACTTGTGCTTAGCTAAAGGCAGCTGGAGAACTTAGTGCT
Source organism: Nothoprocta perdicaria (assembly GCF_003342845.1). Lineage (NCBI taxonomy): Eukaryota > Metazoa > Chordata > Aves > Tinamiformes > Tinamidae > Nothoprocta > Nothoprocta perdicaria. Next base: position 558,853 of record NW_020454727.1, read on the forward strand.
CCCGGCTGCAGGACCCGGCTGCTCTTTGCTGGAGCCCTCGGCAGCTGCGGCTGCTCCAGGGCCTTCCTCCCATCCACCCAAAGCCCCATTTAAACAAAAACCAGGGCCCAGCTCCTGCAGTCCCAGCTGCTTCCCAAGGGCTGGGACACAGAGGGCAGAGAGCAGAACCTGCAGAGGGGCTGTGCACCACACAGCAGCACACAGGCTGTTTGGGGCTGGGCTTTAACACTGGGGTATTAAACCAAGTTGAGCAGGGTCCCTGTGGCGCCCAATGCTGCACAAGTGGGCCAGGAAGCCAGGCCCTGCCCTCCCATGCTCCACAGACACCCCAGACAAGCAGAGAAGCAGGAACAGCCCAGGAGCCCCAAGCAGCACCTGATCAGTCACTCTCAACCATTTCCTTTCTTTAGAAATAGATAGGATACTTCCTCTCCTGCCTACTTCCCAGGCCACTTTGGAGGATTAATTAATATTGGATACATGTTTGGGGCTGACATACTTTTAAGCAGTTAGTATTAATCTGATTGGAATTGATCAACTCTGGCTTCGCGCAGTCCCAGTCAGCCACTTGAGCCAGGACTGATTGGTGAAGCCACCGCACACGGGTGCTCCATGTCCTGGGCCAGTTTTAGACCCCTTGAGCACATCCCCAGCACCCCACACTATGGGAATGCACCAGCCCCTTGGAAACTCATCCCTGAGATCACCCAGCTAAGCAGGGAAGGGGAGGGTGATGATCTGCCTGAAATACCATCCAACAGAATATCCCACGTGAAGCAGCAGAGAATCTCTGTTTTACCAGTGCTGGCTCCACGCCCRGCATTCAGCCCCATCCTCCATGCCAATCTTGGTCCAGCTTTGCTTTCGTGCTCTCATCTGCTCCCCATCTGTATCGCAGTCTGCAGCCTGCTCTTTGCCTCTCTTTCTGCTCTGTGTTTAAACCCTGGAATCAAGAAACAGGGATTCTGGGAAGATCACAGCTAAACCTGGAGGTTGTAGCCACACACTGGTGGAAGCACAAGCCTCASTCATCGGGGAGAGGGGTTGGCTGCCACTCACCTCCCGCTCTCGGGGGTCACACACGTGGCCTTCAACTCCGAGGTCATCAAAGCCACGTTACTGATGCTGGGTCTGTGCTGAGTGGGTCCCCGCGCCCTGCTCACCCTCCAGGCAATGCATCACAACAGGCTCCCCCTGAAAGCTGCAGCAGAGCAGTGCCACATTTAAGGATACGTCCCCCTGGTTTGGGACCCTGTAGGGCCACGTCACTGTGAGGCGGCGCCGCTCCTCCGCCACGGCAGCGGGCAGGTCGCACCCTGCGCTGCTTCCTGCCCTCCGCAGCGCAGGGAGAGCCGCGTCAGCCCCTCCGGGGCAAATAACTGGGGTGCAAGTTGCGGGAAAGGCTCTGAGCTGCCTTGGGCTGGACCTCACCAGACCTTCTGCTTGCACAGCCCCAATGCCATTTTGCCCAGTGTGCTGCTAGGGATCACACAAGATCCTAAAGTCTTTACCTGATGTTTCCTGCTRCAGTGGGTGGCAGGGGAGCGCCCAGCAAGGCCTGGCGAGGCAGCACGAGGGCCTCGCTGCCCCCGCGGCCAGGAGGGCACTCGCGCTGACTCTGCCCAGCTCCACGCACACCCAGGCATGTCCTGCATCCCACCTGCAGAGCCGAGCGCTGCTGGCTCAGCACTAGCCTGGCCATTCTCCAAAATTGGATTTCCAATTAATAGCGTCGACTCATCACAGAGAAGAGGCGGCTCAGGTCTCAGCTGAAGGTCAAGGAACTTCAGGCAGCACAGGATGAATTTTCAGCCCAGAAAAGGTCTCCCACATTCCCTGCATCACACCAGCCAGGTCTCAGCAGGAGCCTCCTGCYCAGCCAGGCTGCTCGAGGAGCCCGGCGGGGCTGCTCCCGATCCAGCAGCTCTGCCAAGAGCGCGGGATGGAGGGAGCCCTAGGGAGCTTTTCCCCAGCTGCTGGGCCATGGGGCTGGATGGGCATTTCCAGCCCCAGCCAAGAGACAGACGTACAAGTTGGGCAGAGGGGCCACTGTGGCATCTGGACAAGTTTATGGAGGAAACCTCAGCTTGCACCGAGCCCTTCCTCCCTCCTCAGCCTCAGACCATCCCTTCCAGGATAGGGCCCTGGAAATAGGGGCCTGACCCCATGAAGCACCTCCTCACCATTTGCTGCATTTTGAAACATTGCCCATTCTCCTGCTTGGGCAGAGGTTCAAGATTGGGAGTTGGAGRGGAGAAGGGGGAAGAGACCGTATTTTATTTATAACTACACATTCATTTGATTAAGAGCCGTTTCTGAAAGATTTGCTTTAAGAAGTGTGAAGGGAAGGGCTGCAGTGGTGGGGCAGGGGAATTTGGGCTCTCCCCTTTTCTCCAAGCAGCACCTGGTGCTCCCGCTGCCCCAGTCCGCTCGGAAGCGCTGAGCGGAGCAGGGCCCATTCCCAACAGAGGCAGCTGCAGCTCTGGGAACCAGATGCCCCTTCCTACACCATTAGATCGAGGAGCCTCCATCGTCCCCTGTGCACCATTTACATTCTAGGGACGAAGAAGGGTTAAATGCCCAGCACAAAGACCAAAACTGCAGCTGCTGCCCCTTGCTGGCCCTGCTGCTGCCCCCGAGCACCACAGCCTTGCGGGGCAGCAGCGCCACCTTCGCAGGATACTCCCACCATAGAAATTCACACATAAAAAATCAATTAACTCCCCGTGTTGTTGATTATAAATCAAGTATTTACATAATTAATTATTATATCTTTAATAAATGGTATGCAGGAGAGGAAGCTGGCAAAATATAGCCATTCTTTCGGCACCATCAATTATTTGGAAGGGAAGGCAATTACACTAAATCTTCCTTCCACCTACCTCTCTTGTCAAGGGAAGTATCTCCCCCTCCCTCAGCCAATTCAGAGCCTGGAACTGGGCCTTCAACATCCCATTACTAAATTGCTTAAGCAGCATTTTAAATAACAAAAAGGGATATCATTTAATTTTTTTTCGAAACATGAAAATCAATAAGCTGTCCTTCAGCTTCCCGGAGCGACCGGCCGGGGCYGTCTCCCTCCGAGCTGATTCAATTTGCAGTCTCACTCCGAGCAACCAAGGCTTCAAAAAATCACCAGGCTGATCTCACGGGCTCACCGGGGACTTTCTCGAGGAATTTCTTGTGCTGAATTCGATACCCTGTCCTTTTGGGAAGGAGATGCATTCCTGGCATTATTCGGAGACGGCCCCTGCTTAGTAATCGCTGCGAGTTACAATTCCCACGTGCCCAGGGAAACCAAGCACTGCACGGGGAATCCTTGGGCTTCCCAGGCAGGGGTGGCTCCAGGGCTGGTGAAGAGATGCCTCAAACAGAGCAATGGGTGCTTCCTACCTGGACACCCTCAACCAAGTCTGTCCTCTGTAAAACTGGACTACACCATCCATCCCGTGCTTCTCRCCAAGCAGTGGGCAGTGCCCAGCACAGCTCTAGATGCCACCACGTCACTGGAGAGGAGCTGCTCCCCACCAAGAGCTCCGTGGGGAGAAAAAGCAGAAGTCCCTCCACAGGCACTAGGTATTAGGAGCAAAGCAGGAAGAGTGTCAACCAGCAGAGCAGCCCATCTGCAAGAGGGGCCGGCAGAGGCTGCCTAGGGAAGGAAATCGCGAGCACAGCCCAAGCCCCTCTGCTTTGCACCTTCCCTATCCCAGGGAACTGAGGGCTCTCTGAGCCAACACTTTCATCAGGAGTATCCTTCCTGTGTGAAATTCCAGGAGAAAAATCCCAGGGCTTCCTGTCTTTCCTCAAATGCCTTCTGTTCAAGCARGACCACCTTTCCCTGCCTCAAAGCTCTTGAAAGGAGCCCGCGTATGACAGCAGGGGAGCTGTATCACCATCACGGAGGGCTAGGCAGAAAGCAGCTCATTTCTTATAAAATGCAGTGGGAAATGATGAGCTATTAAAGGTTTTGCAGCAGAATCAAGCAGAAACATAATTRTGCTCTGGAAGCCCTGACGTCAGTCACCACATTAGGTCATGCTGCATAGTGGGAGATCCCTGTTCAGCTCTGCGCGCAGCAGAATCTCATGAGTGTCACCTCGTTACACACGGAGYAAGGAAGAGGTGGTGCCCGTAACCCGGCTGACTCGCACAGCCCCGTTCTGCAGCCACAGGGACAGGCGGAGCGGCGTCCCCAAGAGCAAACACAGGGAACAGAAAAGCAGCGGCCCCACTCCTGGTTGCTCTGGCCGCTCGAGCGGCTCCTCGCTCCGTACAGACATCTGGGTGTTTTCTCCAGAGCGGGCGTTTACACAGAGCCCAGTCACAACAGAGCAAATTCTAACAGCTACCGAACCACCATAAACAACACTCGCTTTGAAACATTTTCTCCATCTTTCAGGCTTATTGCAGCATCTGTTGATCACATTAAGTTGTAAGTGTGCTGTCTCCATGGAGACCGCAGCGGCTCCCTGCCTTTCCACTTACTGTATGTGGCTTCAGCTGAAAGCAGAGTCACCCCGTGAGTCAATCTCTGCTCCCTGTAATGAAAGGAAAGGATGTCACGGGGCTGATTGTCAGATAGGGTGGATAATGAAGCCACATTTGTCTTTAYATTTCCTTAAAGGGACATTGGTAGCAAAGTGACACCTCACATAGGGGTTTGTGTAAAGGCTGTGCTAAAAGACAGCCCTTAACAGGCATCTTTCATGCTCAGTGATGTCCACTCATCCGTGGACAAACTCTCCCTATCATTTTGTACAATAACTCTAAAATGACCAGAAACTATTTTGTGAAACAAAAAGCCACAGGCAACAGTCACTCTCCAAGTGGAGAAAAATCCACACTTAAAAGCTCCTTTGCTTTTGATCAACGTGGAGCCCCTTGCAAGATAAGGAAGGAAAATATCTTTTTGTCATGGATCAGGGTTGAACTGAAGCACATCCAGTCAGCACAACGTGACAACAGCAGCAAGCTGGTAATTCTGCTTGAAGAATTCATCTCGTCAAAGGATTGGTAGCCCTGGAACCCTGTCTTTTAGCTGTGCATGTTTTTAATTCTTGCAAAGAAAATACTCATCATAACATCTCAATTCACATTTTACAAAGGCAAATGAAACACCAGATCAACTAATGGCAAGAAATAAACTCTATCTTATGATAGATTATTCTAAATGGAAAAAAAAGCACCTTTTTTCTTTTTTTCTGTTCTCCCAAGCTTAGAAGGCAACAGAAGCTGACCAGTGTTCACACCCTTTACGCGCTGACAGACTTGATTCACGCAATGTTCCTAGAGGGACAGGGGAATCTGAGCTGATGACAGAGGAATATTTTGTGAGCAGAGCCACGGTTCCTGCCTGTGACCACGTTTCCAACCAGCTCATCATCGCTCTTCCTCTCCCTGTGCCAGACAGTCCCCTCTCTGCATCCTCCCCCTGAAGCCCCTGTACGAACCACACGAGTCTCCTCCTGGGGTCTCCTCTGCCCGAGCAGCAGCAGAGCTGCTCCCACCAGGAGCTCTCCTGCCCCAGGGCCGCCGGAGCCGCTTGGTGCCATCGCCCGGAGAGGCTGCAGAGGGCAGGGGCACCGGCTGCTGGGGACACCCGCTCACTGCCAGCACCGGGCTGGAAGTCCCTGGCTCTGCAGCGTGCAGAGCAAGCAAGCAAACTCCGCGCTCTCCTGTGAAATCACGCACTGCACCATTTTCACTCCATCCCTCCATATGGCTGCAGCAGGCCACCTGGCTCCATTCCCCCTTTCCAGAGACATTCATCCAGTTCCGGGGGATGAGGAAGGCTGGSTTTGCTGGGGGCCTCCTTCCCCCCACTCTGTTTCAGCGCAGAGGGAGTGAGGAGCAGCACGGCCTTTGCCGGGGTAAACCAACGCGCCCGTTCGCGGCATCACGTATTAACGGTGACAACAGGGCAGAGCAGCTGCGCGATGCAGCAGGCTGGGACACCCTGCCCTTGAACTGTTGCAAACGACGGCACTGCCGACGGCCGCGCGAGCGGTCTGGAAGCAGGCCCTCGGCAATACCCTTATTCCACGCTTTCCTCCTCATTTACACCCATCTCTCCTGGGAATAGCATCGCAACAAAGCGCTCAGCAGCACCCCTTGCCCCGGGATGAGGGCTCTTTAAGGGGCACTGAGTTTCCCTGTGGTTCCAGGCTCTGTACACACAGGCCAGACCCCTGAGATGATTGAGTGTGGCATCCCAAAAGGAAGRGAGGGAACACAAATAAACAAACTGCTCTGCTCCAAATGAAAGAGCTGCTGGATTTAATGTGACAGGGCCTGGGATGCTTCATTTGACACAGACTGGCAGCAGTCTGGTGATTGGCAAGCGCTCAGAACAACGGCTCTCCGGACTGTCATAACAGCGYAAGCTCATCCGCAGAGCAGCCCAGCCAGCCCCGAGCAAAGCGGGGGATCTGCTGCRCTGTGCTTAAAACCCAGATAAGCTCCATGGCTTGGGACTCACCACTGGCAGGTCCTGGGAGGAGGTAACCTGTGGAGGCCACATCACACACACCTGGCTGAGCTCTTCAATGCTCACGGGGTTTTCTGGCCTCTGGAATGAGCTCCCAGGCCATCAAGAGCCRGAGACTTGTTGCCTCCTGCACTTATCCATGGACAGAAAAGCCTGAGGAAGGAAGAGGGAGAATGGCTTAGCTGCCCTGCCAGTAGTAGCGGGTGGGTGAGAATTAACTCCTCTTGTGCTGCCAGCCCCGTGTGCAGCCCCGCGCTGCGGCATCGCTGCTGCTCCCCCAGCAGGTACCATCTGCTGAGCAAAGCGCCAGCCTGGCAGCCCCGCAGGCAGCTGCGCAGGGATGTGCTGGGAAGGGGGAGGCTACAGCACTGCCCCCAGAGGCAGCCCAGGGCAGGAGGCTCCGGCCTCCAGCCAGGAAAGCTCCTGCAGGGACAGGAGGAGACAGGTGGATGCCACAGGGCAGGGCTTGCTGCTCCCCAGCCATGGGCAGGACATGGGGCCTCTCCTCTCTCCCCAGTCGGGGTACATCAGAGATAACAACAGGAGGGTTTCACCCCACGATCAGCCTTCCAGTCCTGCCTAAGCTGCTGCAAAGGCCACGAGCAAGAGAAAAAGCTCTATGAGCTCAACCTATACTGCCTGAGCACTACCACAAAGCTCAAATCTGCCCATGACACTGATTCCCTTTACGCAAAAGAAGGGAGCAGGGCATGGAAAAGCAGCAGTCCCACAGATCCTCCATCCCCACCCCAAAGCCAGCGACACTCCCATCTTCTCTGAGAAAACACACAGGGAGACTCACAGTCACCTCCAGGAATTGCTACCCAAGCTGACAGAGGGCTGCAAAGCACCCCTGGGATTTTATCTGCACAAAAAGCCCCCTGCGCTGCACAGCGAGCTCGTTCTGCACGGCGGCACGCTCGGCTGCTGGGCTCCACTGCGCTCGGGCGGGACGTTGCTGGCACCGCGGCCGGCGCCGCCTCCTGCTCCGGCTTCGCCCCAGCGCTGGCTGTGCCAGCGGAGCAGCTGTTTGGGTGGGAAGAGGCGCGTGTGTGAGCGCGGCTGCTGCTCAGCTGCTGCCCAAGCTGTACGGATGGCTCTGCGCTGGCACTGCCCAAGCAGGCTGGYTTAAGAGGCTGCATCTGCATGCAGGATCACATGCACTTTGCGGTGGTGGCAGAAAAGCTTTCCGAAGCAGCCAGGCACCAGCCTCCTCCCAGGTTAATCCATGCAGCTCTATGTGTTTGAGAGTATTAACAATCCCTGCAGCAGCAGCACCCGCCTGGCTCCCCAGCAAGGGAGYAATGGGGCCCTCCGTACTGCGGCTCCTCTCTGCTGCCCCAGCCCTGCTGAAACCAGGAGGGCAGAGAAGAGCCAGGCACCAGGGCCGAGGCAGCCAGCCGAGCAGCCGCACGGATCTGCCCACGAGCTCTTCACATTCTCTCCGCGATTTCTTCCTCTTTCATTTCCTCTGGCCAAAGGCTTCCAAGGCAATAGGTGGTAAGGACACTAGGAAAGACACTGGCTGTCGTTACTTAAAGATAAATATTTTTTTTTAAAGGGCAGCTGGTGAAACCTACAACCCCAGTTGCTAAAATCAGCATCATCTGTTATTTCCCATACCGTCGCAAAATGTTCCATTTTATCCGAGCTAAAAACAGATTTTCTCTGCTGGAAACATGCAAATATCATTCCTTCATAAAAAAAGCCACCAGATGGGAACTTAATAACTATAGACTCTAATTCTCATTGCCTGGAGTTGCAAAAAAACCCCTCAAACTTTGAAAATTTTTGTTTATACCCCGCGCTTTCAATGGTTTAAATATGTTTCCATGCCCAGGCAGCTGGCCCCCAGCCAAGCTGTGCTCAGACTAAGGCTATTTCTCCATTCAGGGCTCCGAGTGCAATGAGTGGTGCTGTTCTTGGCTCTCTGGCTCTTTCTGCAACAGGGAGATTTACATGGGGTAATTATTGCAAAGGTGAGCAGGTGGGAGTGCAGCAGGCCTGCAATAGCTGCCCTTTTTCTCCGTGCTCGTTATTCGACTCGCTGTTCACTTTTTTAATATAAAGTCTGTTCCCCCCACATCAAAACGTCTGTGAAGCGAAGCAGCCATTTTTCTGCTCTTGCTAAAGTATGTGGGAGAGGAAATTTTATTGGAGTTTTATGGATGCCTAAATGGCTCTGCTGTAGGAGGGAAAGAAAAAGAGCCCGGAAAGGAGATGGACAGCGCAGCACAAAGCGAGAGTGATAACCCTGGGCGCTCCAGAACCTGAGCTGGGGAATAGAGAGCCCAGAAAGAGCAAAAGAAATAAATTCTTCATGGATCCATTTATAACCAGGACAAGCGTTTGCTGCGCGGAGACCAAAAGCTGCCGCTGACAGCGCAACTCTCCCGTGTTAACTCTAACTGTCCTACGGGGTGGAGGTGTGGGCTGGTGTAAAACCACATTTGCAATCCGTAACCAAAGCAGAAATAAAGAGAAATCCAGCTACCGAAAGGAGGTTTATCAGCCCTCAGAGGCTGAAATGAAAATTCAGGAGGCAGGAAAGAAAATCTCAACATTCATTGGGACAAGATGAGCCCTCTTTACCTTTCCATGTCGCACAGGTAACAGGAGGCTGAGTCCTGTTCTCTGGTCATTAATCCAGAAAGAGAGGCCTGAGATTTCACCCAGCCACTAACTGATAATTAATTTCCCTAAAACTACTGTTAGTCTCAGCATCCTGGGGGTACAGAGARGAAATGAGGGGGAGGCAGCGCGGGACGCATCTCACACTTGCATCTAACCTGTTTTCCACATGAGTTTCTCAATGATCAGACTCAATCTACTGTAAAAATTTCCCAGGGAGAGAAACCCTCAGCGCATGAACCAAAAATGTAATGATCTGGGAAATGTATTCCTCTTTAAAAGGGAAAAAAACTGTCGTTTCACCTCTGTGCTCCCACCTTCATTATTCACAAACTATGCAGATTTCTGGGYTACAGAGGGGAGAGGCAGATCCAGCTAATGCCCTGGGCTTAAGCCCTGATTAGGGGCCAACTGCCCCTGGGAGCAGCAGCCGAACGGCGTCGGATGCGGTATCAGCCTCCCCGAACCCCGACTCCGGCCTCCCCATGAGCAGCTGCATTAATAGAAACCCCAAGACCTGGTCACACAACAACTGGCAGGKGGACAGACCACTTGTCTCTCCTGACATTAAGCACCTTCCTGGACTCTACTGGGAAAAGATCAACTTAAATGTGTGATTTAATCAACCTGCAGCAAAATATATCATTAGCTAAGATATTTTTGCATATTTTGGCCATCCACCGTAATGCCCAACCCTTTGTTTCCTCTTAAGTGCCTGGCCGTGACGGCTTCCTGTGGCAACGAGTTTCACAGCCTAATTAAGCAGTGTGTTAAGAAGCACTTTTTCCTTTTAACGGTTAACGCAGTTCTGGCTACGTCTGAGCTTCCAGCTTCAGCTAAGAGGCCTGGTCCCCAATCAGCGGCGCTGCGTGTGCATCCCCCGGGGACCGCTCACCCACTGCGCACCTCGGCTCCCATCAGCAGGGCACTGAGCAGGATCCAGCCGTCGGCTCCGAGGGAAGCGCTGCCCTCGTGCTGGGAGGGTCACGTCGGGGCAAAGTCCCCGGGATCGAGGTCTTCTGCTGGAAACTGCTGTAGTTTCGGGATTAGACTCGCAGTCCGCAATGTTCCCCATTTCACAGGGGAAGGAAGAGAGCTGGATCTGAGATCTCCTCTAGACTGGAGGATGAATCGTTATCACCTCGAAATGAGAGGATTCCATGGGCGTGTGAGCAGGCGGAAAATCTGAGCAGCAACAGTAAAGGAGGCCAGACAGTCCCCAGGACAACTGCAGGTGCCTTAATTCAAACCACAAGACCTTCCTGCCAGCTTTAAATGCCACGCAAACAAGTGAACCCTTTACAATTGTACAACTAGGCTGTAGCAAGCCCTTTTACTGCCACAAACCTGGATTTAACACGCCCTAGCACATGAGAAACAAGGTTATCAGACTAGTCAATATCACCAGCCAAATCTGTCATCTAAGGAGAATTGTTACCCTCATTACACCAAATGTTTTCTGTAGAACAGCGTGGGGCAACAGGGAGAAAGCTCATGTCCACCCAGTATGCCTGAAAATGCCCAGGGAATAGGCAGGTAGGTAAGGAGGACTCCACATTATTCCCAGTAAAACCTTAATCCGAGTCTGTGACTGCAGATACACGATTCCCACTGCTCCATGATCACCCAGTCCCACAGGCTGGTGCAGAACTTGCTCTAATTTCAAATAGCCCTTGACARCAGAGCAGGGAGGGCTGGGGGCTGCAACCCAGGTCGGGATTTAAGGGCATCCTCTATCAACCTGAGGATTTAAGTGCACAGCCCCACTCAGCCCCATTCCTCTCCCCACGAGGAGACTCACCTCTAAGTGACACTCTCCTCCTCCCRCGCCCGAGCGCCGCTGCATCATCCAGAGCTCCCCAGGCTAATTTCCTCCCTCAGCGATGGTAAATCAGATCCTCCACCTTCCCCCTCCCCTGGAGTTTCTGAAAGGTCTTTCAACTCTAATAAACTCAGGTATTTATTTATCAATCTGCCTTACCTGAGGCACATCATATTACAGAGGCCTGGGTCACAGTGACAGCGCTACAGCGAGTTTTAAAGGGAGCAATGGAAATAGRTAAGTAATTCTCTCTCCACAATGCCCTTTCTGTTTGCATGCTGAAGCTGAGAGCAGCTCCTTGCCTTGGACACACCTTCAGAAACACAGTATTTCACACCAGCACTGAAGACATCAAGGTAAGCAGCAATGGAGCCTCTGGAGCCAAACAAACAGCCCCTTTTCCCTTTAAATTACAGGCACTCACACACCACCTTGGCTCCTGTCTTTTGCTGCTTCCTCCCACTCCTTAATCCCTTGAAGCTGCTGCACACCTGCAGCCCGGGCTTTTCAGAGCATTTGTACTACATTTTGCACTGCTAGAGCCATAATAACGTGAGAAAAAGGGGTCACGGCCTGGCTGCCCRGGGGAGCAGCAGCAACAGCCCCTTGTCGTGTCCTGCACGGCGCTGCGGCAGCTCGGCCGTAAGCAGCCGCTCCAGCCACACGCACTGAGGCCGATCCTTAGATTTAAGCACTCGCTGAAGATTTTACAGGGCCAGAGGCTTTAACTGGGCCAAAAAAAAAAGCCTCCCACTGCCAGCAGAGCTCCTTGCTACGAGGCTTCTCTGGTGTCCCTTTACCAGCTGATACAGAAAGCAGTGGCCTTTGTSAAGAGAACACAGCAGAGCACGAAGGGCCCTTCCCAAGCAGTGCACGCTCCCTCGCGGGCCACAGCAAGCGGGTCCCAACAGCCACCCCAGGAGCATCGCTTTCTTGCTGCATTCACAGGCGAGAGCAGAACCAGTTTCCTCTTGCATKAAGTGATCTACAAACATGCGCTAAGAGGTGCACAATAGCTAGAGGACAGGAAGATTATATACATATATACACACACATATATATATACACACGTACACACACCCCTGGAGTCACACAGCACTGCCACCTAGTCCAGGGCTCTGGCCACGCTTTCCCTTGGGTACTTCAAACCAGCAGTGGACTGACCAGCTTTTACCCCTAAATTCCTGCCCACCGTGGGTTTCATTTTGGCTCATAAAGGCCTTTTAATGCTTACATTTGCCTCAAAGGGTGAAAAAAGGAAAGTGTGGCGTTTGTTTAAGCGTCTTTATTAGACCTGAAACAAATACTGCATCATTTAACTTTGAGGGTTTTGTTAGTGGTGTATCAGTCGTGTTCTGCAAATCACAGACTCAGGACTGCATCTAACCCCTAATAAGCAGGCAAACTGCTATTCGTCCACCTCCCTGCTTTCCCCCAGCTGCTGTTATCTCTGTGTGAGACTGGGAGTTGGAGGAAAGAATGACCCAGTGATTGTCTAAATCAGCCCAGCTCTAATTTACTGGAATATGGTTTGAGCAGCTAATGTAACACCCACTGAGAGCAAGATGGAGCTATCTCCAGGACTTCGGGAGGCTGGGAACATTCACTTAAATGGCATTGTCTGGCTGCACTCACTGGAGGGCCTGCTGTACCGCAGAGAGCGGTTAACCCTTGGGGTGGGAAATTAGGTCAAAAGAACTCCRCTTTCAGCTGCAATTGGAAAAGTTAACTTTTCACAGAGAGTGTGGTGTCCTGTTTGCCTCCGGCACTCTCCTGGAGCAAATCACCGGAGCGATTCCAGCACGCAGGTAAACACACACCGGCAGAGGCGGCCTCGGGATGCGCTCGGCCTGCGGGAGCTCCTTCCCCTCACCAGAATGGGGACGYGTCACTTCCCTGAGGCTGCAATAAGCAGCTGGTCTCTCCCTAGATAGAGATTTTTTTTTTTTTTTGGCCCCTGCTTGAAACACTGGACTGAAACGCACACAAGTCAGTGCCTTGCCTGGCTGCACTGTCTGGAAAATCACCTTCCTTTCTGTCCTTGAGCTCTTCCTGATGAGGAAAGGAATAATTCCTGCTCTGCCTAGCTAAGCTTTGAGACAGACCCCGGCTCTTCTCCTGAGCACGTAAAGCACCTGCTACCCCAGGACAGCAGCAGCCCAGGGGGCAGGAAGATGCTCATCACACAAACAGCTTCAGTTTCACCAACAAGGTCACTGCAAGCTGTTACCAAGTCAACACTCAATTCTGCAAATGYGAGGCAAGGATCCTGTTTTATCAGGCTTTCAGGAAAAAAAAAAAAGAAAAGAAAAAAAGGTGTTAGTTTCAACCTGCTTTTCAAATACAAGTGCCCATCTTCAAGAAACACTGCTTCCCAATAAGCTCCCCACAGCACTTCACAGAAAAGCAAGTCAGTATCAATCTAATTATCCCTGTTCCACAGAGGAGGAGACTGGGGCAGAGYGGAGCTGGAGCAGGAGAGGTGACGGGCAGCACTGGCAGGACAAGCCAGGGCAGAGCAGGGACAGAGCCAGGATGGCTGGGACCCCCACACCTGCCACATGCCCCCCCTTTAAAAGCAATGGCAGCTTTAAATGTTGTGAGCACCCTGAGGCACAGAGTTCAGCAGGGAAGAAGGGGTTACCAAAGTGCCCTGGACCAGCCCTTCTCTAAATTGTCCCCAAACTCATGTGTTCAGGAGCTTTACCAAAAGATGCCTATCTCCTGCCACCTTCCACCCAGCCCTGCTTCAGCTGCAGATAACACTCATGTTCCTTTTCATTAGCAAAAGGCAAAACAGCAACAGGAGGAATGTCACACTGTCAGCACCAACTTTCTTAGCTGGGGAAATCACTGGTGTTTAATTGCTCCCCCAGCCACAGCTCCAGGTGAAGCTCTGTGTAATGCCTTTACCTGGCAAGGCACAGGGCTGTGTGCAGGTAGCCTGTAACCCTGAGCTTTAAAACCTGCTCTTGCAGGGAGTGGAGGCTCCGCTCCATTACCCCTGCCCGGAACGCTGGGCAGGAGGGAGCACCCTTGGGCTCTGGAGGAGCCGCCACCTCTGCTCCCCTCCCACAAGGGAGCTCAGGAAGGAGCTCACTCCTCCCCTGGAGGGGTCTGCAGGCCCCAGGGCAGAGCTGCCAGTGGGGCTGGAGGGACAGTCCTGGGCACAGACCAGCTGCAGGGTTGGGACAGCAGCCTGCATGCAGCAAACCTGCTCACAGCTCCTCATCTTCCCATGCACCTCCCTTGCCACGGCTCTTGTGCACTGGATCACGCTCAACCACCGAGATTAGCGCATCATCACCCAGATGAAGCAGAAGCCTCTTTGTATTCCTTAGTGACACAGCTGGAAACCTGGCCTCCGGTCAGGGAAAAGCCTCTCATTCCATTTTGGAAATGCCCTTCCCAGAGAACTTTTCCTTCCTAACCGGCCTGGAGGCTGATTGTAACTGTACTAAAAGCCACTTCAGAAAGAACAATGTTAATGAATGTAGCAACATCCCTGGAAACAACAGAGAGCCAAAGCGAGACATTAAAGCGAAGGAGACAGCTGGGAGGTCAGCTCACAAAGGCACTAACAGGCTGCAGAGGCAAAAGCCCACGGAGGAGTCGGCAGGCAGCATCACAGAACCAATTTATGTTCTCCTCGATGCTCCCTGCTGTCCCCAGGCCCCCCTCTGTTCACGTGGACCATTCAGCAGGAGTGAGAGCCCAGGTAGCAGCGGCCAAACCCCACCAGCTTGTCACCCTGGGGTCACCGGGCAGGGCTGCTGCAGGAACGACCCCTCAGCCGCTCTCCTGCTCCTATAGGAACCATCCCTCTCTCTTCACCTAAACAAAGCCGGCCTCACCTTCACAMCCCATCCACCAGGATCCTTCCCAGGCACCTGTAACACACATGGATCAAGAAGAAATAGCTGGAAGGAGGGAAGACACCCTCCCACCACTAGAGCTCACAGCCAATTTTAGCTACAGGGTTACTTTAAAAACAAAAAAACTCTTCCCCCCCTCCTCAACTGGCTTTATCCTAATTCTCCCAGGAAATAATGATTTTCTGTTATTAAATAATGTAAAATGATTGAGGTGAGTCATAAAGCATTTGTATTAACACTAATGGATCCGTGATTAATTTTTTTTTCTCTATTTTATTATTATAAAACTTGTCTGTATCGCCCCCCGCTTCCTCTGTCCTCCCCATCACATTTTGTTCTCAAGGGAGGTAATCAAGTCTTCACTTGAATTTCTTATTACTTGAAAGGCTCCGCATCACAATATGATAATGGGACAGTTTCATAATTACAATAAAAAAAGAATCAGAGCAAGAGAAAACTAGAGAGGCTTTCAGATGCTTTTGTCTTTCAGTCACCCAGAAATGAAACAATGGCTTTAAAACCTATTTAAAAAATGAGAGGGCAGTTTCAACACACTGTTCTACAAAGCAGCCCTGAGCTTTGCCTTTGAAAGCCCATTCTTCCCCCTTAACACATTGAAATCATCACTCCATTTTTCTTTTCTTTTAGTAAAGCAGTGGGCAACCTCATCTTGTTTGCTTTGCAAGAGCTATTCCCCGTGTAACACAACCAATAAGCATGTGCAAGGCTAGACCCGCAAGCCCTGCACTTTACAACTTACTCATATAGCAGTTAAGTTACCCACTTTGTGCCCCAGTTTCCCATTTATAGCTGAATATAGAAGTATAGGACTTACTTCTGCAACAAAAAACAAGCACGAGTTATTTTTACCCAATGGACAAGCACAGGCTCCCATGGCAGTTTAACACCCTGCCTCGTGCAGCAGGACACAGGTGGCAGAGATGAGCCCTGTTCCCTGCTAACAGGCTGGGAGATCCCACAGGATGTAAGGCTGGGCAGACCTGACAGATACTAATGGTTATTCCTATTATTCCTCCTGGAGCTGGCCTAAAATACCATCAGATATTGCTAGGGATATGTCAAGGAGGCAAGATACTGCTTTGTGGGGGACTCAAGCTGGGACTCAAGCTGTATTTCCTGAAATACAGAAACCTTTACCAGAAGGAAACGAGGTGCAATACATGAAATACAGCTGAACTATAGCAAGAGAGAGAATAAAAAAAAAAGGAAAAAAGAAAAATCCCTCTTGAGCTGTAACTGTCACTCACTGGCTCTAGGTGCCTTCCTCACATAACACAGCAAGACACCTCAGTCCCAGGCTCCCTTTGCACATGGTATGGCTCTGCCAAGGAAGAAGTGGCTCCGCTGGACTCTGGACAACACATGCAGTGCTCAGAAAGGCCAGAGAGACCCAAACATCCCTCCTCCCGCAGGGCCTCAGCCTCCTCCTGCAGGGCCCCGGCCCCCCTACCAGCAATTTTTGCAAAGGTAGGGGAGAGCAGGGGCCAGGGCTGGCTGAGGAGGAGCAGAAAATACCTCTGCCTACAATTATCACTGGCTGAGCGAGCACCTCACCTGCCTGCAGCTCCACCACAGCCYAGCCCTGGCACCTCCAGAAAGAAAGGGCCCTCCCTGGCCTCTATTTATAGACACTTCCTGAGGCAGGGCTGGATGCGATTGGCTGGGGCCAACAGGTGGCAGCAGGGGATTGGACAGTGAGGGTGTGAGCAGGTGGTGGCAGGGGATTGGCTGGGGTGAACAGGTGGTAGCAGGGGATTGGCCAGTGAGGGTGTGAGCAGGTGGTGGCAGGGGATTGGTTGGGGTGAACAGGTGGTGGCATGGGATTGGATAGTGAGGGTGCAGCCAGGTGATGGCAGGGATTGGCTGGGGCGAACAGGTGGCGGCAGGGGATTGGTCAGTGTGGGTGCCTCTTCTCCCTGCACAGGAGGAGCAGCCATTTTGTCCCTCAGAGGSTGATGTCCCCGTGAGGAGCCCTGGCTGGGGCTCCAATGTGGCCTGTCCCCTCTACCAGGGCACTGTGCAGGACTGGCTGGGTTTGGTGCTGCCATCTGGAGCCAGGGATCCATCCGGAGCCAGGGATCCCCTGTTCCTCGCTCTGGGCCCCAGCCTGGCGCCCTCGCAGCACAGCTGGGCATCCGTGCAGCTCCCGGTGCCCTGGCCTCTGCCAGGGCCTGATTACTGCTGTAAAACAAATAATGCCAAAATGCAAATAGCAGCAGTAGCAAATTCTTGATTAAATATGAACAAGCGGTGAATTGCTTATGTCACTCACCCCGCTCCTCTCTGTCCTCCATCTGCCGCCTCGCTCCTCTTTCACCATCTCGTCCCCCAGCCATCTGTTTAGCGCTCTCCTCCCTCTCTCCCTCCCCGTCTCGGCACCTCCTTCCCTTTGCAGCTGCCTCCCTTTGCGCTGCTCCCTTCGAGCTGTTGCTCTCCCTGCTCCCAGGCTGGCCTGAGCCCGCTGTCACCCCACCTGAGGGAAGCGGGTGGCAGCCGTTCYGCCTCCCTGGCCGTGGTTTGGGTGCTCGGTGGGGGCTTCAGCTCAGTGTGGGGCAGCTGAAGACGGAGGGTGAATGAGGGCAAAGCAAAGTTAAAAGCATCCGCAGTTGGTCAGATGTGCGGATAGGGGAAATATTTAGTGGTTGGGGTGATCAAGAGCCGCCCCCTGCGTGAGCCCGAGGGCCGTCATGCGAAATCATTTGCACCGCTGCAGGCTTTGTGCAAGCTCCTGAACCGGAGCAGCAGCCTCTTCACCCGCCTCACAGTTTCATTTGCTTTTCCCCGGGCCAAACGACAGAACAGGGCAAAGGCACCAGATTGATGCGCGTGAAGATCTCTGGAAGGGAGCTGAGCGGCGCCGCCGCGGCGCGGGAGCCGCGTCCTCCTGCGGCAAGGGCGGCAAGGGAACCGCCGGCTGCCGGCGCTGCCACCGGCGCTGCCGCCGCGGGGGATCCTGCCGCCCCGGTGCCGGGGGAGCTGGCGGCTATTTGGGACACRCAGCGGGGCTGATCCACGCTGGAAAATCCAGCGTTCCTATAAAGCAGCCCAGTAAGGGCCCGTGTCTGACAAGAAGGAAATAAAAGTACTTGATTGGTGACTTTGATAAATCCTGACACGTTCCTCAGACTTTGTTTCAGMGGAGGATAATGGAGCAGAGAGAGAGAAATCATCTCCGTTTTTATTTTTTTGTTGTTGATTTACATACAGCAAAACGACGACACGGTATCAGCGAAAAGCTGTTAGAAGAGTAACCTGAGCGTGCACCTTCCTTCTTGAGTCTCCGGGGGGAATCCGTGGAGATGGATGCGCGATAAAGGAAGGAACCTGTTGCTGGYGCGGGGCGGCAGAGCTGTTATCAGACCTGTTAAACAATAAAGCTGTGAAGTGCAGACGTGTTGTGCGAAGCACCCGCGGCTTCCCGCGCAGGGAGATTTTCGGGAATGGTTGGTAAAGGCACAAGCTTGTTGGAGTTAATGGGTGTCCGCGGGMGGTGCTTGGAGAGGAGGTGTGAAGCGGCTGGGATGGGCGCCGTGGCTGCTAAAGCGCATCCCTCCCCTGCGCCAATGCACCCACGTCCACGGCAGCGATGCCCGCTCGGAGCGACGGGAAGGGCAGGGACGTCCCTGCAGGCGCAGGAGGCGCCGGCCTGGCTTCCAGGGGCTGGATTGTGCGGAAGAGGGAAGGGAGGAGGGATGGAGGATCGCTCTGCAGGAGGGCAGCCTGCAGACTTAGCAGCTCCATCCCCAGCTCGTGCTGCGGTGTCCGTAAAGCAGAGCCCGGCCTTTGTGGAGATCTTGCAACCAACGGTAGGAATCGTGTGGCAAGGTCACCCGTCAGAGCAGCCCCGCACCGCCTTCGTGCCACGAACGGCTTTGGGCTTCGGCCTGATTTGCCCCATGTTGGGTGAGGAGAGAGCCAGGCTCCCCTTTCTAGAAAACACCATCGAGAACAGCAATTTCACTGCAAGAAGAAAAAATAAATAAATAAAAAACCCACATGATTTGTTTTTCTGCCTGTGATGGGGAGAATTTTTCATGTTACCATCAGCCCTTGAGTTCAAACATTCACCTCTTGGAAAGATGTCCAGCTTCGAAGGATGGCTAATCTTATTTGCAAAGATATAATTAGAAAAACACATACAAACACACGCGCCACACGCTCCCGATCTCATTAGGCACTGCCCTCCCCTTCAGCTGAGGAAAAGGATTTRTTTCCGTGGTGGGGACAAAGGTGGCTTTGCACCACACAGCGTGCGTGTCTGTGCCTCCGCGTGGGTGCCCGTGGGTGCCCATGGGCGCCTGTTCGCGTGTCTGAAGGGGAGAGGTTTGAACTTGCTGGAGCCTTTGCAGCTCCTGGTCCTGGTTCCATTTTTGGAAGCTGATTTTGATGCCATCTCTGCCGTCGCTGCACAGAAGAGAGCATCTAATCACGCTGTGCAAGGACAGCGCAGCCGACAGAGCGTCTCCCTCTTCCAGGAGGAAGAAAGAGGGGGACAAAATGAATAATTCAAATGCTAATTAGCAGCGCAATTATTCCTGTTTTTAAAGTAACCTATGGGACAGAAAAACAACGAATGACTCACTGGCAAAGTCTAAACAGAAACAGTTTGGAGATGCTGGTGTTTTAGCAAGGGGCTTGTCAGGGACTTTCTGTTGYGTGGCGGGCGGCATGGGGAGTCCTGGCCCTGCGGCGTCGCGGTGCCATCCGTTCTCAGCCGGTGGACGCAATGGACAGACCTGTCACACGCCTGGCCCTGTCCTAGTCCTTTCTGACCGAGATTCAACAAGATTGGACTTGGGCTCAGATCTCCATTTAATTGGCAGCCGTAACAGTCTTCCAAGCTACCGTCACTTTGGCTTTTTTAAAGCCTGGAGCTTCTTTCTTTAAGAGGAAACATGAAACCTCTGTGGCTGGAGCAGCTCCYGTCCAAGGAGACACTTGGGCAGCAGCAGCAGCTTGTAAAAGCGAGCAGCGGGAAGCCTCTTGGCACTGTAACACAAGAAGGGGAGAAGAAAGATGTCTTTAATTTGCCTCGTGATGATCAATATAGAATYAAACCCGACCTTGAATTTTAATGGCTCTGTACTAATAGCCAGGCACTTGCAGATGGATGGAGGAGGAGCGGAGAGGCCTGCGCAGGAGCCTCCTGCCACCGTGGATATGCTTCCCTAGGGCTGCCAGCGGAAAAACTGGGATGGCAGGGGCTGGGGACAGCCCCTGTGACAGCCAGAGGCTTCCCCACCCACTGGAGCGACACGACGCCTGGATTCCACCCAGCTCTTTTTCATCCCCGAATTTCAAAGCGCTGTTTTTAAACCCAACACATTTACAGAGAGAGAAGGGCTAAGGCCAGGGCAGCCCCCGAGGGGACCCAGGGCAGCCGCCGAGGGGACCCAGGGCTCCCACCCGTCACAGGACCCTGCGGGATGTGGCGGCCTCTGCGTCGCTCCCTATCCCCACAATGGGTCCCATGTCACAGACAGCGGAGATGCCTCAACTCCTGATCCACGGCGGCCAGAGAGTCCTTAAAAAGGAGAAAAAAAAAGAAGAATATGGAGATTATATATATATATGGAGATATATATAAATAGATTCAGATGAGATTGACCAGTTGAAATTATATAGCAGCTGTTAACATTGGCATCTTTATTTGCAGCATCAATTGTATTTGGCTTAATCTTGTTCCCACAACACTGAAAAGATTTGACTCATCTTCTGGGTTGGTTTTTTTTTTTGGTTGTTGATATAGAATCATTCTGACAGTTATCCTGTTGGCTGTTAATAAATATCTGCACTTTCTATAATCAATCATAAAACAAATCCAATCGCCTTTTYGCTTTTTATTTGACCTTAATCCTAACAAATCTCCTGCTGTTTTATTGAATTTAGTCATGAGCCAGCAGAAGAAAAGGAAAAAAAAAGGAAGGACGGGGGCCACCGAAGGCTGCGCATTTGTCTGAGGCCGAGACAGAGCGACTGGACCCGAGTCACGGAGGATGGAGGATGCTCCRTGTTCTCCCCACACGCGTCTGCCCTTTTTTCCCTCTATTCCCCCCTCTTCCCTGCTCAACAAAAGCCCCCGAGCGCTGCGGGGAGATGGGGCTCGTCTCCCAGCGCGGCCTCCGGCGCCGCGGGCCGGGGGAAGCGGAGCCCGGCGGGCGCGAGGATGGGCTGCCCTGCGAGCGCTCCCGCTCCCGCTGCCGCCCTCCCGCTCCCCACAGGGCGCGGTGCAAAGCTCAAATAGGAGAATAAGTAAAGACAATCCTGCAGTTAAAGGAGGGGGGAAAAAGAAGATAAAAGCAGGAGAAGCAACTTTGTCCTTTGGTGCCAACAGCACCAGGCTCCTGCGGCGGGAACCCCGACGAGAACCAAAGTATCTTCATCATTATCTAGCTGCAAACGGCAGCTGCTCCGCCAGCCGCTGCTCGGGCGGGACGGGGCCTTTTACGAGAGCAGGGAGGGAACAGTGGGGCAGGGAATTAAAATACGGGCTACAAATTGGAAGCGGCGGGGGGCGAAGGGGGATTCAGCTTAGCCAGCGGACACCCAGCGTGCTCCCTATTTATGTTATGCCGATGACTTTGCTCTCATGCAGCTCACAGGAGACAGAGAGAAAGAGCGAGGGATATATATATATATTTATATTATATGTATTCACACACACATCTTGCAGCTTGCCAATGGCAGGAGCGGCCGCAGCATCCCGGGTCAGGCGGTGACACTGCTGCCCTTAAGGCCCATCAGGTACCTGCACCGGGGCCGCTGGCTCTGCCTGGGGCTCCTCTCGGAGGAGGGAAGGAGGTGGGAAGGTTGGGAGCCCACACGGGATTGCGAATCCCGTGGAGGTCGAGCCCAAACGGAGAGGGGGCTCAGAGCTCATCCCCAACCGCGCTGGCCCTCAGGGAACCTCTCCTGAAGGGCCGGGTCCCCAGTGACCTTGGCTCCCCCGTGCCTCCCTGGGCTGCCTCCCACACGGGCCTCGCAGGGTGAAYGTGCCGAGCGGTGCACGGAGCTCGCACCGCTCTGCGATGGGGACCCCAGCCCCTCGTCCCCTTGTCCCCTCGTCCCTGCATTACCCCAATGTCCCGGCACGCGCTGCCAAGGGAGCTGCACGCCGAGGAGAGGGGACTCGGTGCCTCCCGAGCGCAGGGAGGCCTGAGAGCAACCAGAAATAGAAACGCGGGGCCATGAATTAAACACGCTGCAATATCTCATCTGTCTCCGGCRGGGAGTTCAGCTCAGGGCAGAGCGCGGCTCTGCCGGGGAGGGGAGATGCGGCTGAGCAAGGGCCCTAGCGGGGCCCGGCGCCGCCGTCCGCACGGGGCTGCAGGGCCGCACGGGCAGCGGGAAGGGCCCGGGACACCGGCCGCCCGCTCCGCTCTTCCTGCCGCTTACTCCATGACTGTTATTCCATTGGGACGCGGAGGAAGGAGCGGCCTGGCCCAGGGGCGGCTGCAGCGGCCGGAGGCGCCTGGGCCCGTCGAGCTCCGGCTCCGTCGCAGCTCTGGAGCCCCGCGCTGCTCGCGCCGCGTCAGCCCCACGCCTGCCTGCGGCCTGGGGCTCCCACACGGCTCCAGGAGTGCCGGGGACAATGAAGGGAGAAATTCAGAGCCTGGGGAGGGGCAGCCCGCAAAGCCCCGCGCCCGGGAAGGGCCTTGGTTTTCATCTGCCTTTGCAGTGGCTCCGGGCAGGTTTTCTTAACTCACGAAGGGCACTGCAGCAAACGCTGCTGCGAGGGCTCTCCTCCCGCCTCAAGCACCGCTTCCTTACCTCACCTGGCACAACACGCCGAGGATCCCATCAAAACCTACYCGGCCGAAGCAGGGGGCTCATGGAGCCCTGGATTCCTGGCTTCCCCCCGCCCGCTCCTGCAAAACCCTTGGAAAGGCCCCGCGGCCGCGGCTCCGTCACCCTCCCTCTCAGCGGGTTAATTGGCCGCCGCGGTGGCGGGCGCTGTCAGCCCCAGCTCCGCTCCGCGGCCTCCGGGAGCTGCCGGCAGCCCGCGGAAGCCGGGAGAGGTTTTTAACCTGTCACGGAGGCAGCTGCGGAAAGGGGCAGCGCTCGGCTGCCTCTAATTGCTCCTGCCGCAGAGCTGCCTTGTTTATGCGATTAATTTGGAGCCGTCAAAATACCTGGGCTAGGTCAGCAGGGCTGGAGGGACGTTGCCTCCGCGGGCGGTGGGAAGGGGGCTCTGCAAAGCCCTGATTTGCTAYGAAGCATTTCTGCCTCTTGAAGGAAAGAAAATAAAATTAAGCTGCAATAATAAAAACGAAGCCTTGTTTCGGCTTGCCTGTTCCCGATCGGATCTTCCCRGGCATGGGCAGCAGCCTCGCGGGCCCTTTCTGGTTGACAGCTCAGGTTTTATTCGCACAGATAATGAGTTTGGCAGGAGGTTAATAAGTGTCAACTGAAAGATAATTTAAGAGTTGTAAAGATAAATTTGTTGTGTGCTTTTTGCCTACCGGCGTGGCTAATATCACAGTGCCCATACACAACGTGTGTGTGCCCGGGCACATGGGCTGGTTTCTAACCCATAATTTATACGGCCTTTTCTTTGCTCCTCAAGGTTCTTTGTTTCTCAAGGTACTGTAAATATCTGGATGTCCCAGCAAAAATCCTGCCGTGTATAAATTCCTCTCTGCGCCTTTTTTCCTGCGTGTAGCTGCAGCGCAGGATCCCCTTGGAAGTGGTTGGAGCTAATGGAGCTTTTGGCCTCCGTGGTTTAAACACCCAGATCGAACTCAGCAAAACACCCAGGGTGAAATGAGCCCCTGGTGCCKGGAGGAGCTTTATCTGCACCCAGCATCCCTGGGCATTGGGCATGTGTCTATCCCAAAATACGGCCAGGAGCCTCCACTGCCTGCCCTGCTCCATGCATCCATCCCTCCTGCCCTGCTCCAGCCATCCCTCCTTCCTCCTTGTGCTTCTTAGTCCATCCCTCCTTCTCCACCCTGCTCCATCCATCCCTCCTGCCCTGCTCCATCCATCCCTCCTTCCTCCTTGTCCTCCTCCATCCATCCCTCCATCCTCTTCCCTCCTCCATCCATCCTTCCTTCCCTGCTCCATCCATCCCTCCTAATCCCTTTCCAGGAGAGCGGTTTAAGAGGGATTTGCGATGGAGGGTTTGCGGCAGGGACCAGAGCGAGCGCTTTGTCCCAAGTCTCAGTACATCCCTCTACATAAAGCAACCCCCGAAGTTAAAGATTATTTACATTTCAGCTATGGGCACACCATAATCTATTTGATTAGGTGAGGCTTGAATTAAGCACCAAATTTATCTCTTTACATTGTCAAACTKAATAGTAGTTTAAAGATAAACCTCATTGAAACGCCAGCTTCCCTGCTGGGCTAATTAACACCCATTTAGGCTCTTAAACCTTTGATGGGTGTTTCTGTTCCAGCGCTTGGTAATAGGCGAAGCTGCTTTAATAAATCAGAGCAAAATCTCAGCTGAGCAGCACAAAGCCCAGCGCTCCCGGCCCAGGTGCGAGGGCTTTCCCATGTGGTGCCAGAGATAAAAGCGGCTCCTGATGGAGCGCAGTCCTGTGGGAGAGCCCTGGCTGCAGGGTGGCCACGTGGCACCCGCAGCTCGGCCCTGCGCCCATGGGATGCGCCGGGATCCTGGGGCTTTGGATGTATGAGCAGGGCTACGGGGAGCTCCCTGGGATGGGGAGCATGCAGGGACAACCGGGAATTCAGGTGTGACGGCTGYGTCGCACCGGGCGCTCGATGGCATCGACTCCCTCGCGGCCCAAACCTGCCGCGAGCAGCAGGAGCTGCGGGCACCGGTGGCTGCTCCTGGCTGCACTCCCGGGCACTGGCCGCAAACGGCAGCGCCCAGCGGGGTCGGAGCCCCCGACACGGCCGCAAACCATCTCGGCAGCCCTTTCGGTGGCACTGAGGGGCTGGCCGGCTCCTCGCGTCCCCGGAGCCGCTCGGAGCAGCCGGCGCGGGGCGYGCAGCGAAGGGGCCACATTCAATTAGCTCCCAGCAAAACCAGATCCTTTTCAGTATTAAAYTAATCTTCAAAAAGGGAACCCTTTAAATTAAAAGAGAAACTGCAAGGCTAGGGAACCGTTAATTGATTCCTTGTTCATTAACCTTTGCGAAGGGCTCAAAAGCTGAGAAATGGCTTTCCTTGGAGCAAGGGCTTACGCAGGGCTTGGAGGAGCCTCACGGAGYGCAGGGGCATCGGGAGAGCAGGCACGGTCCCACACGGCTCCTCATGCTGCCATCGACACCCTGCATTTTGACCGTGCTCCCCTGAAACCACCCTGGGGCTGCTGGACCCATCGGGGCTTCTCGAGGCTTAATGCCGAGGTCCCAGACCTCTCGCGCCCATGTGGGATCCTGGCAGCTCCCAGCTTTCCATCCAGAGCTCRTGCACTCGAGGGATTCGCATAGAGCAAAATGGCTTGTTCAGATTGCAGAAAACAGTTTGCAGAGGGATTTGGGCTTAAAAAAAAAAAAGGAAAAAAAAGCACTGCAGCTGACAGCAGGGCAACACTAGAACCCAGTGTCCTTTATAAAATATTCCTGTAGCTGCTCCAGTGAAACAGCGGAGCGAGAGGCGCACGGGGAGCTGCCCCCGCAGGGACGTCTCCCAGCCACATTCCCTGGTCTGAAATGAGACTTTCCTGCCTTTCCCGGCTCTTGTGCCTGGGGCTGATTCCAGTACCGAGGTCTGGAAATCTGTGGCTAAAAAACTTCCTCCTAGAAACTCCAGCATAAACAACCCTGTTCCCGACCTCGCCAGCACAGGGGTACAAAACCTAGAAGTGTTTGGGGCAGCAGAGACCCCAGTTTTTCTGGACACAACCTTGTTTGGCAGCCTAGGCCAGACCGGCGGAGCAGGCGGGTGCCAAACCTGAGCAGTTGGGCTGTTCCCACCGGGATAACGTGATGGGCAGTAAGTGCGGCCGGCCCTGGCCTCGCCGTTCGCAGCTGGGTGCTCTCCAAACCAGCCCCTAATGAAACTCCATTGATCTCAATTACCCAGAGACAACTCTTCGTTATCCCGAGGCCGATTAAGCAGGTTGCAGATTAATCATAGGCTGCTAAGCGCCCCCTTCATCCTCCTCGCTGGTTCCTTATGTCTTCATTTCGGTGTGGGAAGGCGGCCGTGCGGAGAGTGCTCCTGCTCCCTGCACTGCCGCCACAACGGAGGCTTTGCCGTCTCCGGTGTCTTCATCCTCGCTATTAATCCAGGCAGGCGAGAGCTGGGGGCTGCTTTGGGGGCTGCTTTTGTTCCCCTTGCATAGAGCTTGGCACCAGGAGCCCCTGAAGGGGATTCTGCTCCCCGGAGCCACGCCAAATCCGCCAAGCTTTGCCAAGAGCCCCGGGGCCSCCTGCACCGCCGCATCACTGCCGGATCTCGCCTATCCCAGGCAGGCTGCGCTGGGGGGGTCCTTCCCACCGGGAAACCAGTGGAAGGGATTGGGATGTGGGATTGCTCCATGGGATTGTGGGAGGGATTGGGATGTGCAGGACGCGCTGCCTGCGAGCCCCTGCAATGGATGGAAAGTTGGTGCTTGCAGCCCAAGCTGGGCAGGTGGGAAGGACAAAGCCCAAGGACTTGCTCCTGGGCACAGTGTGGTCCCCGGCTCAGGGACATTAGAAGAAACGCTGAGAAAAGCCAAAAAAAGCATTTCCAGCAGCACACTGCCCTTCAAGACCGTGCCGGTTTCCCTTTTCCCCCTTTATTTCTCTCTCCTCTCTTTAAGCTCTTGGCTCCAGTTAACCCCAAAGGCAGAAGGGAAATAGAGAAATAAAGCAAGAAAAGCAGCGCGGGCCTCGCGCCGCTGCCCGGCCGCTGGCTCCGCGTCGCCGCCGTCCCCGCTCGCGGATTAAGCGCGACTGCTCTGCGCAGATAAATCCAACGCGCGGCCCCGGGTTGAGCCGCTGCCGGCGGCCGAGGGGAGATAAAAAGCCRAAGGGGCGACTCGCGGATGCGCCCGCGTCCGTGTGGGGATGGCGAGCAAGATGCTTTGCAACGTATGGATTTATGTATATATTAACACCCCCCCCGGYGTCCTCCACATGTACTGATTGCAGCCACGTGCGCTTGCACGCGCTCCATGCGTCTCCCCGGGGCACGGGCAGCTCGTTGCACCCACAGCGCCTGTGTTTTCCCTTCCTCCCCATATGTCCTGAGCGGGATTTCTCGGTGCCAGCCCAAGGCAGAGGGTGGCAGCGTCCCCACCTGGTCCCTACATCACCCTCTTGATGGCACGAGCCACCCCAGCCRCGGTACAAGGCACCCGGGGTGCAAAGCGGGGAGCACCCAGCACCCTGCACCCAAATCCCGGCGCTCGCCCCCGCTGCCGAGCTGGGGGGAGGAAACCGAAGCCGCTCGTAATTACGGAAATAATCACGAGTCAGGGAGAAATGCAAATGCCTCGTGTTGTGAATTACTTGACAGAAGAAGTGACAGCTTTTTATTAGGGCGATAACAGCGAGGGGGTTTAAAATAGAATAATCGGAGCAACAAAAGCAATTTTCATTCTGAATTTTCATTTTAAATGGATGCTCTCGCTTTAATCAAGCGAGTCATCACAAAATGCTTTTAATTACCCCAAGTCAAGAGCTATATTGTAATTTTAATGATGATTAGATTCAGACAAAAAGAGGGAGGGGGCTGTCGCCCCTTGCCTGTTTTGCCTGTTTCTGCCTGCCTTGAGCGAGCGCAAGGTCTGAAATTACCACTGAACAACAAAAAGGCTTTAAGGAAAGCGCGCTCACCTTGCCAACAAAAACAGAGCGGGCTCGAGGAGGAAGATATCTGTGAAAAATCTGCGTTTGTTTGTTTGCTTCCCCTCTCCTTCTGTGCTGCTCGAGCCGCTGCCGGGAAGTTGGACTCGTGCTGCTTTTAAATTCGCCTTGGGAAGCGGCCGGGAGCGGAGCCTGGAGCCCTTCCCGCCGCCCCCGAGCCGGAGCCGCGTCCACCGGCTCCCACCACTGGGAAAAGGCTGATTTGGGATTTGGCTCCAAACCACCACGCGGGTCGGAGCAGCCCGGGGCTCTCCCAGCTTCCCAGAAYGGGGACAAGGGGGAAGCGGCTGCAGGAGGGATCGGAGTCCCCRGCCGGGCAGCGGCCTCCCGGGAAGCTGCTGCGGGCTTTGGTTTATGCACTTCTATATCTATATGTTTTACTTTTGCCCAAGAGCATCAGCTCGAGCTGCAATATTCCCATTTATCACCCCCATCTCCCCAGGCCTTGGCCTTGACCTGTCAAGCCCTGCACCAGGCGCTGGGRGAGCCACCAGTTATTCCCTTCCCTCTGCCTCCGCTTTGCTCCTCACTAATCCTCGGAGCAGGCCCCTAAATTCCCATGTTTCCCAGCTGCCTGAGCTCATCGTGCTGCACCAGATTAACACAAGCTCCGTTYGGAGAAGGCAAAGGAAGAAAACCTGTCGGAAAGGTGCAGTTTGGCCAGGAACAAGTGCACAAAGCCACAGCCGGGCCGTCGGCTCCCGCAGCACGTCCAGCGCGAGGAGGATTACGGGGAGACTGGCTACGCCGGCGTGTACATAAAGATTTAGTTTAGCGGATTAAACTTTAATGAGCTCTTTTAGCATGGAAATTATTTAAAACACATTCAGGGAGAGAGGAAAGAACAGAAGTCGCCCCGGTCTGTGCATACACTGCGCCTCCCACCGAGGCACCCGYGCCGTTACGCTGGTCCGGGGCGTTTGGGGATGGGAGGAATTCGGATTCAGGGGATGAAAATCTCTCCTTCTGGCTCCAAGCTGCTGCTTGTGCTTTGCCAGGACCCAGGGCCGATCACTGCCGTTTTGCTCCTTCTCCCCCATCCTCCTCCTCTTCCTCTTTCCCTGGTCTCACCGGGCAGGGCCGGTTGAACACTCCAGCTGGCAGGTTTCGGCCCCCCTGAATTTCCTTTAAAAAAAGCCATCGTTTAAAACAATCCAATAAAGTTTTATCCAAAAAAAATTGGCAGTTCTGGGTTTCCYTGTCTCCCGGGAGGACTGATTCCAAAAAATCCCCCTGAAAACCWCGGGCCGAGAGGCAGGAAGGTGCTGGCAGCACGGACCAGCGAGCCGAGGACCATCCGTCTCCCTTAGCCACTTTCTGCCTGCTTTAAGACTTAATTAGTATAAAAGGCCTGCAAAGGCTGACGATTATTTATGGAGAACACAGCAGAAGATGTGGCTGGAAAGGCGGACGGGAAGGACGGATCACGCTGACCCGCTGGGGCTTGTGCAGGTAACGAACAGGGGGCCAGCGAGGCTGCCGAAATCTGGGGGTGGCTCCTGATCCGGTCCCATTTGGTCTCTCTCCATCGCAGGGCCATTCCCATGATCCGTTCTCCTTGCCCCTGTGTCCTCCACTAAAAATAAACCCACCTGTGGCTTTTGCCACAAAGAAAATGTCCTTTCTGGAAGCGTAACAAGTGGCCCTCAGCCCGCGTGTGCTTATCCACATAAACCATTCAGAAAGCTCCTAATGGCTCTTCTGGCCGTTGTTAATCTGGGATTGCTGTGGTGGCGGGAAAAGCGGCGCGGGCAGCAGTGCAGGGTCCCCGGGGGGCCCTCAGGGACCTTCGTGGGGCACCGAGGATGGGGAGCGGAGAGGGACGGAGCAGCAGCGACCTGTGAACGGCCCCGCGAACGGCCCCGCTCCATGCCCGCCGCGCCACCGATGCTCCGTGCGGCAGGAGCTGCCCGGCTCCCCACACAGCCCGGGAATCGCCTCCATTCTCACAGCGAGCGGTGGCAAGAAATAAAACGCAGGAACCCTGAAGCGCCGCCGCGGCCCCGGCTCCATCGCTCCTGCGCCCCGGAGCGGGCGATCCCTGCCCGGCACCGACGCGTTTCCAGCAGGATGTGGCCAGGGCGAAGCCTCCTGCCCTTGAGCCGCCCGGCACGAGCGAGGTGCTGCCCGGGAAAGCTCCYGGGGCCGTTCCCGCAGGAACCAGGAATGTCCCCCCCAGCCGCCCCATCTTGGCCTGGCTCCAGGGCAGTTAATTGCATTCCTCCTGCCCAGCGTTAATTAATTTGGTGTCGTGCAGAGACCGCTGTGCTGGGCGCATCCGGGAAAGAAAAACATTCACCGCCTCCCACACGCCGTAAATCAGAGCCGGGGAGGAGAGGGGGAGCAGCGGGCGCCGCGGCCCGGGATGCCGGGATGCTCCGGAGGGCTCAGCTCGGCTGTGGGATCCGGGGTGTCCTGGGCTCCCTGAGCACCACGTTGCCCCTCGGAAGGGGGAACCGCGATGGGCCGGCRGGCACCGCTGTCCACCCGGCTGCCAGGCGCTTTCACCCCTCCCCGGATCCCTGCCAAGGAAAATCCCACGTGGATCCAGCCTGGGGGGATGAGCCACATCTCCCAGGGGTCTCTAGCACTGCACAGGGCTGGAGAACAGGCCCTGAGGAGCACGAGGAAGGCCCGGAGAATTCCCGTCTCCGAGCGCCCAAGCGCTGGAAGCCACAGAGGAGGAGGAAGCCGACGGGAGCCGTGGAGGATCCGCTAACGGGCAAAGGACGGCGGGGACTCCCGCAGACCGGGCAGCGCAGCAGGACGCTGGTGCTGGGAACAGCGGGTCCGGGCCCGGCTCCCRAGCGGACAACAGGGACACGGARCGCAGGAAGGGGATCACGGAGGCCACATTCCCCTTCTTTACCCCTTTCCTCATCTCCTGCARAGGACGAGGCTGAATCTGGCCCCGCATTCCCACGCCGAGGCCGCCAGCGCGGGGGGCTCGGATCTGCTCCGGCGAAGCCCCGCACTGCCGAGCTCCGGAGGATTTTCATTTTCAAAGCTTTGCAGCAAAAGGCTTCATTTAAAGCCCTTAAAAGATTCAGCCCCCGTTGCAGCTCCTTCCCGCGCTCGTCGTTGTGCTCTTTAAAGCAGCGACGTGCGCTAAAGCTCCTGCCATCATTTATTAAATTAGCCTCAGACTTGCAAATGCGGCTCTGCCTTATTGAATCTCGTAATGTTTATTTGCCAAGCTGYGAGCTCGGAGCTCACGCACGTGCCACGGAGCGGGAGGCGACGGGGACGGCCCCACGGCCGCGGGAGGGGACGGTGGAGGTGGCACCACGGAAAGGGCTGCCAGGGTATTTTAAACGAAGGGGAAAAAAATAGACTTTGCTGCGCAGGGCCCGGGCTCCTCCAGCTTGGGAACTTCGTGACAGAAGATGATTAAAAATATCTTCTGGCGTGGCGGAGATGTGCGAGCTCCGAGGAGAAGCATTGCTGGGAACGAAGGGAGAGCCAGGGAAGGAGGCGCGCGCTCCTACACACTGCTCCGCGCACCCGTTCACCACTGCAGATGGTGCAGAAAATAACAAAAAAATCAAATAAAGAAATAAAGGCCTTTTTTCTCCCCCCCCCCCTTTTTTTTTTCTTCTACCAGGAGAAAAATCCCCATGGGGGCTCCCAAGAGAAGAGGATCCCTCTTTGCGCTGCTGGGGGAAGCCGTGGCCGAGGAGCTGCCGAGCTCTCGCCTAGAGATGTCACTCCCGAGCCGGGCGGCTCCGGCGCGGGAAGGCCGGGGCTGGCAGCGCTTCCCAAGCTCCCAGCTGGGCCCGGGGCCGCCGGCATTCCCGCGGCCCGGCCTGGGCAGCGCGCGGCCTCAGCTGCGAGGGCTGCGCTCCAGCTCGCCCACGGCGCTCCCGCCGCGTTGCGGCATTTCCCCACAAAATGTCCAGAGCTGGAGAAGAACGACTGAAAAAATCAGGATACAGAAGGAAAAAGGCCCTTTGCTGAGAAGCCCTGAGCAGCCACGCGTGCCCCTGTCCCCTCTGTCCTGCCCCGCGGCCGAGCGGGGACAGCACCTTCCCGAGAGAGGCTTCATTTTTTGAAGACCTGGACCTTGAAGCGGCGAGCGGCCGCTTTGCAAAACGGGCTATTTCAGATCAGTTTGAATCAAGCTTTTTTTCTTTTTTAATGATTCTAATTTCTGTGCCGCTTGGAGACCCGGCCGCGGTAACCACGGAAACTCGGCTGCGCAGGCAGAGGGAGTCACAAAATACAGTAGCAGCTCCAGGATCTCATCATCTCCCCTCCCCGTGACATTACACGAGGCCTGTGATGATGCATAGCCGAAATAAGAGGATTTCATTACCGCGCGCTTCATAAAACACTTTCCTTGGTCTAACTGGTAGCTCAAATCGGGGCCCCGCTGTGCAGGGCGCTGCACGAGGTGCCGCCCGCGTGCGAGGGTGCTCGGAGCAGGGCTGGAGGAGAAGCTGGGATCAGGGTGATGGGGAGACCTGCAGCTCCCCAAGGCTCTGCAGGATGTGACGAGAAACACAAAAGGAAAGGATCCAAGAGGAAACCTGCAATGTTGGGAGGCTCGTGCCTCAGTTTCCCCTTGCACTGAAGGCCTAAGAGCCACGGGGCTGCTCGCCAGGACTCACCTCCTGCTGAGTCGCCCCAGACATCCTCTAGCTGTGTAATACTCTGTATTAAACCCATGCACTGCTTGTTGCAACGCTGGAGAAGGCAGAGATTGCCCCCTGCTCTCGGCCTGTCACCTTATTGCACCACCCAGCCGTCCCACGTACGCGATTAATSGGCACGGGCACCAAAAGGACCTGTCGGCAATCAGAAGGGGAAGGACACTCTGGTAGTTAATTTGGAATATTGCACCTCTCTTAYGTGCTTAATTAATTGATGGAGTGCATCCCTTTTCAGCCGTTTTTCTTTCTAAATTATACCTGGGATTCTTTTCCTTTCCCCCTGCCGACTCATTTTGCCTTCAAAAGTAAAAAATAAATTGCAGATATTTAAATCGCCATCTTTCTGCTGGATTGCTGCTCATAGCACATGCACTCGTGTTCACTGTCCTCCAAGAGATACGAGGGAAAAGTTTTTCCTTTTCTTTCAGGTCTTCCCATTTTTGTTTCTGCATCTGATTTTAAGACCTTGGTCTGCATCTCCCCACTTCCCCCCTAAAACTCATTTTCCTCCCAATTCCTTTGGGACCACCAGGTGATGGAAGGGGAGGCAGCAGAGCCAGGCACACGCCGCAATACATTCATTTTCACACTTATTTTTCTAAGGCTCTACATTTTATCTTTGCTTAATTACGCTGCTTTGCATATCTGTAGCCGCTTTCATCCGACGAGCTCGGCACATCTCCTGGCTGTTAATTAATTCTCCAAACACCCTGGCAGAACCAGGCCCAAGGGTTTGCGGGGGCTGGTTTTGCCCAAATTCCCCTCGGGAAGGCTCACCTGGTGCCGGGAGGCTGCCTGGGATTTTAGAGGCTCTCAGGGGGCTGGAGGAGAGCGCGAGAGCCAGGAACAAGGTCAGGAAAATCAAGTCAAGCGACCCTGGGAATGCAGCCTCGGCGGGAGGGTACGCAGCACGGCCAGCATCCCCCCAAGTGCAACCTTGGCAGGTCTGGGGTTACTAAAGGATCACGATTCATGCAGAATCTCAGAGTCCATCCGCCCTGCCCAGGTACATTCAGCCTCGATGGGACATTCCCAGAGCCCAAAGCAGGATCCTGCGCCGCGCGGACGTTCCCACATGGTTTCGTGCCAGCACCTCTCAGCACGGAGCCCAGCTCCCGCTTTCAGGGCTCCCGCGCTCTGCGGGATGCCGGCACAGGGCGTTATTTTCCCTTGGGTCTCTGCGTTTGTCATGCTTGGCATTGCTCTCCTCACCCTCTAAAGCAGAAACACCTTGATGCTCAGAGGGGTCTGTTTTTCAGCGCCTTGCGCCGACCAAGGACAACTTGGCCAAAACTTAGCGGATCCAGAGAGTTCCCGGGGCCGCGGCAGCGCGTGGGTGCCTCCCAAGCGGGAAGCAACGYGGGCCCCTCTGCACGGACATGGTGGCACCACCACGGGGGCAGCTTGGGTGGCACCTCCCTCCTGCCACCAACACCATCCAGCCCCACGCCAGCTCCCGGGGAAAACACTCGGCCAAAATAACATCACCTGGAGCGGGAAGATGCAGCGCGGAGCGTGTCCAGGGACTGCTGGAATAAACCAGCAACAAAGCGGCGGCGAAGGGAGCTGGCAAAGGCAGGAGCACCAACGCAGCCCCGGCCTCGCCTCAGTTCTAATAATGTTCCCTCTTTTATCTACGGCCATCATCTAGTTTGGAGCGTCCCTGCAAGAAGCAGGCTGCAAAGCAGCCACTTCATGGTATCATTGGCTGGAGCCAAAGCACCAGGTGACAACACGAGTGTGAGGGCAGGGAAAACAGCTCCAACTGTTGAGTTGGTGGAGAAAAGAAAAAAAGAAGAAATCACTTTGCAAGTTGCCTGAGGACAACTGTGCACTTGAAAGGGGAAGCATTTGTGTGGGCGGCTCTGCACTGCTCCCATCTCCACGGCAGGATCCACGTGGGCAGCCCAGAGGGCTCCGCCGGGCTCTGTCGGTGTTTGCCTCTTCTCCCACCTCCAGGCACAGCTCACGGAGCCCCATCCTCTGGGAATGCAGGTGACGGGAGACCCCGGGAAGCACCGGCACCACGAGGCCGCAGCAGCACTGGGTGCAGTGGCGGCGCTCRCTAGCACGGCTGAAATTCGGCGTGCAGGGAAGTCAAAGGGAACGCATCCACCAGGCTCTGCCCGCAGAGCACACGGAGCGCGTGGGCGCTTCCTCCTTTTGCCAGGGACAATCCAAGCAAAACCCAACCTCCTCCTTCCTTCAGCTGAAGGAAAGCAGCAACAGAAGACTGARGTTTCGGCTGGGAGAGAAGCCAGGCGCTTCGGAGAGCTGCCCTGGGGTCTCTGCACCGGGGACGAGTATGATGGACGTGCCTCTGAGAAGCACCCCGAGATGTTCCGTCTGACCACCACAGGGATGTGGCAACAGCCAGACGTGGAACAGGGCAAGGCTGCCCCTCGCTGGAGGCTCTGGGGCCTCCGCGGAGGCTGAGCCTCTCCTGGGGCTGCACCTYGACGCCCAGCAGCTCCCTGAGGCCRGCAGGGCRGTTGTGCCAGGAGCSGGGCCCGGTGCGCGGGGCCAGGGAGCAGGAGAGATGCAGCAGAACATGTCGGGGTCCTCTTAGAAAATGTCCTTATGAGATGCCCCTGGGGCACTGCACGGCCTGCAGGGAACACCGCACATTCCCAGCCTCCCTGCACACTCCTCCGTATGCAGCAGCAAGCGGATATTTGAGAGATCCCGTGGTCAGATCAGCCAGGTCTCCTGTCTGCGACAGCCCATAGCAACAGCCGCTGCAGGCCCGGACGCGACTACCCCCACGCTGAACGCAAACTGCACGGAAGCGCCAAGGAAAACCTCCAGCCTGTCCCTTCCTTAGAGCTCAGCTTGTGCCCTAGAGCAGAAGGACTTGATCTCAATTCCAAAACTCAGATGCTTTTAAATCCTTGCTTTGCAGCTCTGGCCACGCTGGGATCTCTATATAACAGAGGGAAATCTCTTCGCCGGAGAGCTGCACAAAGCAGCTTGGCTGCAAGGCAGCCGCACATTTGTTTGCTTGACCTGCTTTTCTCACAGCCTGAACAGCCCCACGCTCGCAGGAGCCCCGGCAGTGCGAGCGCCCGCGCAGCCGTGCCAAGGGAACAGGGGCAGCTGAGGAAGGCTGCAGCAACGTGGGACAAGAAACTTGGTCAGGTTCCGCTGCTAACTTTGTTTTCCTCGGGCACTGGATGCTCCTCCCAGCCCGCCACGGCCGGCAGGAGACCCCCAGCACAGGCTCTTCATGCACACAACTGGGGAGCAGGCAGCTCTGGGGCGCCAGCACATCGGGGCGCTTGCCAGCTGCAGCCTTGTTCACTGCTCTTTGAAGGAGAGGTTTTCCACGGCGCCGCAGCAGACGAGCAGATCAGACGCTCCGGGCATCCTCACAGGACCGTGGGCAGGTTTCTCACGTTGCTTCAGGCAATATCAGAGCACAGCTGAAGTGCTGAGGCTCTGCAGCAGGATCCCCATGGAACAAAGGAACCAAAATCCTGACTCTTCCAGGATGGGGCATGATGGGTTTATGAAAAAGGATTATAAGACCAAGAGCTTGTGACCACAGGGGTTGCACTCAATGACTCACACCCTTCTGTCCTGCATCAGACAGCAGCATCTGTTTATGTCCTGCAGCCTCCGTAAAGAATTCCCTTTCTTTTTTATATATAAGCCCTGTCTTGCCTGACATAGCAGCTCTGGCATGGCCACAGGGCAGTGTTAATTCTTTCTTAAGCTGGTGTGATGATCTCGTTACAGCAGGCGGCTGGCAGCTCCGCCAGCTTGCACGGCACTCGCCTGCGGGGCCAGCCCGAGTCAGGGGCCCCTCTGAGGTCCCAGAGCTCCTGACCACGTGGGGATGGAAGCAGAGACCAGGGGGTTTGTCCCCAGGCTGCTCTGCTGTGTCGTGGTGTTTGCAACGTGGACCTACCTGCATGGAGAAGGGCCCAGAAGCTCGGAGGTGTCACCACGACGGGGCCTCCTCTCCAAGCAGAGGCTGCTGCAAGTGCAGAACCCGGCGAAGGCTCCTCAGGAAGCTGCTGGCTTGGCCCCATCTGGAACAAGTTAGCCAGAGAGCTGCGTGTCAGCTGCTCCCAGCTGACGCACAGCGCACGTCTTAACCACCAACCGAAACCTAGGCAGGCGAGGAGATTTATTGCTCCCAAACCTCCCGGGATTATGAASGCCCCATGGAAGACGACCTGCCTGAGAGAAACTTTCTAGCTGGCATGCAAGAACAGAAGGGCCTCACCAAAATTGCCTCGGAGCATGGAAAATGGAGCAGATCCCGGGCTGGATTAAGCAATGGCATCAGTAAACGCAGGGTTTGAGAAAGGGGGTGAAGCAGAGGAGATGAGGGCTCTGACTCAAGGACCACCCTGGAGATGAAAGGTGTTTTTCTGCAGCAGCTCCACAGCCCTGCAGCTCCGGATGGTGCCTACACCGAGTGCAGAGACCTTGAGGATGTCTCTGAGCGATCTGGTGGCAAATGACTTCAGCAGGGTTGGAGATCTCGGGGAATCAAACCTGGTCTCATCTCTGTGTGAAGGGAAGAGCGAGTTTGCTGTGAGAAATAGTCCCTAGAGACATTGGCATGATACTTCCCTGCATTTTTATCAGTGTTGTTTACCTGTTGCCAAATCACAGGCATCATTTGTATTTCTTTGTTGCTAAGTTTTCCACAAAGCTTTTCTAAAACTCAAAATTGTTTGAAACAGATATCGAACATGTTTTGTTTCCTGACAACCACACGTAGAGATTCAATTTGTATACGCTTCCCAGTGAATATGTCACACTGGGATTGCTCACACATTAACTGACAAGGAGCACGATGGGAAACACTTTTTTTTTGATGTTCTGCGAGAATTTTAGAGACTAATAAAAAGCACCAATGACTTTGAAACAGATTTTTAACATTTTGCAATGTGTAAACCAATGTTTTACTAGAAGAGAACCAAAATAAAACACCAYGTCAGATAAAAAAAAAAAAAAAAGGATGTTTTAGATTTTGAAACACAGCAGTATGGAAACTTAAAACTAATTTTTTTCTCTCCCAAATTAAAAGGGTTTCAAATGCAGAATACAGACTTGCATAGTCTCTGTTAAATCAGGCATTTTCAGCTGGAGCCCAGATCAGAACCGACTTACCAGAGCCACGGCTCCTGCAGGCAGTGTCCCCTTTCTCTCTCTCCGAAAACGCTCTTCTCTCCACAGGATTGGCTCACACATTTCCTCTAGGAAAACAAGGATAACTACTGACTTCCCCCGCTGCGAAGAGGGATCTTTGCTGCTGCTAATTGCTCTACRTGCAGGGACAGAACTTCCCCCTTGATCTTCGTTAAGCAGAGGAGGGAAATTCCAACGTTTCTGAGGGTTTGCTTTTGTCTTGAGAACTACGGGAGACACTCAAGAAACGCACCCAGCAAGACGAGCAGGGGCCGGGTTCGAGACAGGGCCCAGAACTCAAATCTCAGCCGCACGCTGGGTCTGGAGGCAGCCTGGAGGAGAGGTCCCAGCAGCCAGTTTTTCACCTGCCCATTCACATTCCTACGAAGGCAGAAAGAAAAGAGGAGAAAAAAAGGAAAATCAAAATCTACACTCATTTCAGTGGTRCAAATGCAAGGTTTGCTTCAAATTGAGATCTGTGAAGGATGATTTCTGCAGTGATAGGAGTCCAGCTGCCTGTGCTGGGTGACTCCCCGTGATATTTGCAGCCACCCAAGGGACCTGCTGGCAGCAGAKGGGTAGGGGGGCAACGGAGACCGCAGCAGAGAGCAGGGGAACGGGGGTGTTTTGCAGTGCAGCTTCGGGGCTAGCTGCTTGATGAATGAGGGCAGGCGAATACTTAACAGCMTCACATTAGCAGAGCCCTCTTCCCTCGCTGCCCACTGCGGTGCCAACGTCTCTATCRCAGTGAGAGCTGCTTCAAGGTTGCTTAAGCAATAAATGATGTTATATGCTCAGCATCCCCGCCAGTAACACTCACCCATGACTTGTTCATCCCCCCCATTTATTTTCCCGTTACAGAGGCATGGCTGGAAACCCGCTCTGTCTTTCATCACATTGCGGCAGCAACTTCCATTCAATGAGTTGCAGAGACCACCACAGCTCGGAAATTAAAACAGGTCAAGATTCCCCATTACCGGAGCCTCTCCTGAGAATTTGGGGGCCATGTCGATTTACACCAGCCACCCATCTGTGGGGAAACCATCAGAGAAAGGTTGTGGTGGGGTCAGGAACCAGGCAAGAGACACAAGGGAGTTATTTCAGCCTCCTAAGGCTGCAAGATTCCCTGCTCCCGGCTGCTCTCCCCGAGGCTGCACCAACGTGTTGTCAGCAGCGGGAAGCATTTGCAAAACTCCCTGGTGAGGCGGCGCTGACTTGTGTCGAAGCAGCGATTCTGCCTCCGGGGCTAACCGGCCGCATCGAGAGGATCAACCCCCAAAGAGCGAAGCAGCCCTTTCCTCCCCACCAATGCCAAGGAACAAGCGGCGAGTGTCAGGCCTGGGGCCATCCGTTCTCACCCAGGGACGGCCGCTTGCTTCCCAGCACCGAGCCAGCAGCCGACCCAATTTCATCCTCAGCCTCTCGCTTAGATGCGTCTAAAAGAGGCACCGCAGCTGCTCCCGCGTCGCCGCGGGCGAGCGGCCGCCCTTCGCTGCGATGCCATCTGGCTCCCGCGGCAGCGGTGCCCGGCTCGCCCCGGCATCAGACCCTCCTGCGCCGGGCACCTCGGAGCGGGACGAGGAGCAGCGCGGTGGAGCCGCGTGTGGGTGCTTCTCCGCTGCGGATAGACGGAGCGCCGATGGAGCAGGTACCTCCCGCATCAGTAGCTGCCGAAGGACCGTTGTGAGTTACAACTCCCACCTAAAACTGCAAATGCAAAGCATTTAGCTGGTGCAAAGGCCAAATCACCTGAGATGTGAATGGTTTTGAGCACTAGCAAATGGGGTCTGGCCTCTCCTCGTCAACAGATTTTTGTCCTGCCTGGCACTGCTTCTCTCTTGCTTTGCAGCAGTGGATCTGGGAGCACTTATTGGCTATAAGCCCCAGCAGCCCTGGATGAGAGACGAGCAGTGACATCCCCAAGCCGCAGAGGAACTGCCAAGGAATAACGTCACGAGGAAAACAAACCTGGGAAGACCATTAGAAGTGATCTTAGAAGATGGAGCACCAGCAGGT
This sequence comes from Nothoprocta perdicaria, assembly GCF_003342845.1. Taxonomy (NCBI): domain Eukaryota; kingdom Metazoa; phylum Chordata; class Aves; order Tinamiformes; family Tinamidae; genus Nothoprocta; species Nothoprocta perdicaria. The sequence continues at coordinate 598,273 of NW_020454727.1, forward strand.
CCCGGCAACTTCCTTGGGTACTAGGGGAGCAGGATAGAACACAGAGCTCCTTAAGGAATCTCCAGCATCCCAGAAAACAAGAGGCAAAACAAACTTCACAGAAATATCTGAAAATGTGGCCCAGCTTTCAAGGTCGAGCAGCAAATCAACAAGAACAGGACCCAGATGTCCTGAGCATGATCCCTTCCTACCCTAATCAGCACGGCCTCACATAACCATTTGAACAATTGCCTTATTTCACAGAGTGACTTATGGATGCTATTGTAAGCAGCTCCAGTCAATATATTTATTTTCCTTTTGATATACAGCTGCAATAGGAAGCCATGCATGAAGTTTATTAAASCTGGCTAATTTTCTATCAGTTCTGCAATGTATCGATTCTTTGCATACAGTCATCTGGCTCAGTCTCAACTTGGGGCAGGAATCATTTGAAAAACAAAACAAAAAAAACAAAAAAGCATCCAATTTCTCTGAAACAAAGCTAATCCGAGAGGGCAACGTGTCACCGTTCTCACAGGCAGAGCCCTTTGATCGATCAAGCCAAAGACAACTGTGTTATTTAGGAGCCATTTGCAAGCTGGCAAATTAAGCAAGGATTTTTTTTTTTTTTTTTAAAGGACTGGTGGGGGAGAGAAGTAGCAGCTTTACAACGGCTGTAAAACATCCTAATGATTTTTTTCCCCTTCATGGCAGGGCCAGATCCTGCAGGTTTTAGGGGCAGCAAAGCAACACGGAGGAATCTGCCGTTCTCCACCTGCCCGAGCCCAGGGCAGGGATTGCACCAATATTTTGAAGTCTCGCTGAGTGGAGAGCAGCTATGGCCTCCCAAGGGGCCYGGGGCAGGATCCCTATGTGCAGTACAAGTGGGAAGGAGGCACCCCAGTGCCGTGCCAGCAGGCTGCAAGCTTCAGGGTGCATGTGTATGTCGCAGGATGAGGAATCACTATGGTTGGRAAAGACCTTCAGGATCACCCAGTTCAACTGTAAATGCTCTCGCGGYGCAAGCAGCTCCGAAGCAATGAAATGTGGAGCAAGACAATAGGGAACAAGGTCTGGTGTTCGCACGGGTCTCCTCCCGCCTGCATCCCGCTGGGTGCCGGGCCCTCTCTATCCCCTTCCCCTGCTCCCAAACGTCCCAGGCAGGCAGCACCTCCAAAGGCAGGTGCTCCAGGACACAACCAAAAACCCATCCAGCAGGAACTTCACAAACCTAATCCCTCGTGCCCTGCCTTTCTCAAAGCATTTGCATAGCAAGCGCAGACGAAGGGAGCCTTTTATCTTTAAATCTCCACGCTTAACTGGTATTCTGCACAAATAAACCATCACCGTGCCCATATTGTGATGGAAACCAGCAATAAATGTAAAGATGCTATCTAAAACAATACGGCAACACGCTTTACCACATCAATCGCGGGGTGCCTGCTCTTGGATTAGCATGTCAGGCCAGTTAGCAGCGACTTCCTTTGGTTTAACTTAACCTGCTGCTTCTCCCGTGCCGTAGGCTGCTCGAGACCAGCTGCGAAGCATCATCATACAAGACAGAACATATGCACAAGTAAACAAATTAAGGCTATCTCCAAAACAACAGGCCCCTGGCTTCCTGGAAGAGCTGCAAAGAGAAACTTAATCAACAGCAGCGGGTGAAACGGTAAAGGGGAGGAGATGGACCTCTGCTAATGAAGGCAGCGCGCGCAGCCGGCGAACAGCACGCGGCGAGGCCGCCGCAGGGTCAGCAACGCGCAGAGCTGCACGGGAGGCCTGGTCGGGCAGCCTGYTTAAGCCCATGCAGGAGGAGGAGGAGCGGGAGATGAGCTGGGCACAGGCTCAGCCTCGCGCTGCCTGTTAGAGCAGGCTGGAGCTGTGTTACGGTGGGTCGGAGCTGCAGCTCTTGTGCAYAGGGTCCCTGCACGTCCTGTCCCTTGTCCCTCTCCTGGGACTTGTTAGCAGCCTGGCGTGAAAGGGGGTGCCCACCAGGATGGCCGGTCCGCAGCCCCGCAAGCCCTGCCAGGCCCGTGTCCTTCAACCTCCGCCCGGCCTCCGCGGGCCCGACGGGAGCGCAGGCGCTTGCAGTGCACCCTGCCAGGGCTCACAGCAGCAAGATTATCCCAGAACAAGTCCTGCTGAAAACCGTGCTGACTTGCATGAGGAAAAGACTTAAAATATATGAATATACACACATATCTCTTGCACATGCCTCACTGGTTGTTCCTTTCTAACCCAACAGCTGAATTTGACTAGTTTTAAATCCTCTTACCCTGTAAGGACAGGATACCGTCTCTTAGCAAACCCAGGAACCCTTTGAGATGTCCCAGGGACTCTCGGACAGGCTGCAAATTTCTTCTGCTTGCCAAAAGAAAATGCTAGAGAAGCAACTGGGAGCTCCAGTTCCTCCTTACCTCCAGCCAAGCTCACAGATCCCCTGGTGTGATAACAAGCACTCAGGGCATCCAAAGGCACGAGTAAACTCGTGCCCGCTTATGTTTGCTATCAGTGCATCAGAGCTTCTTCACCTCAGAGCTATAGGACGCAGCTATAATAGCAGATTTCCAGCTAGAAGAGCAAGTTTGGACAGTCCGCTGCAGCTGGCTTGTGCTTAGACACAGGGTGAAACATATAAACTGCTCTATTTCTGCGTGCACCCTGCTCAGGAGCACCGGCTAAAAGGAGGGGAGAGAACATCTGGACAGATGTGTGCCCACAAACCTACCCCGCTCCTTGTCACACCTCCAGCTCAAGCAGCTGTTCCCTTTCACATACAGATGTGTTGGGGAAGACATCACTGCCCCACAGCGCTGTTTGCGCACTCCTTGGCAGATGTTCCTAGGCCCACAGCCCTGACAATGAGCAAAGTGTTTAAAATAAATGCCTGATGAATACAGGTGTTGCCTTTGTCCTACGTAATAAGAGGTTGTTTTATGCTCTAGACTACAAAAGCTTGTATAACTAGTTTATTATATTTTTAAAATCATCTTAATGTAACAGTACATGATCTGCTGTTCGTCTTAGGTGAGGCAGGAAGAAGGCTAGGAGTGAGACTAATAGTAGAAGAAATAAGAAAAATGTAATAGCCTAGACCCTATTACTGCACAACCTAAAATCTCCTCAAAGCATATGAGCAGGAGTCAACCTCTTTGTTTCTACCATAAAATTCAAGGAAGTTCATTGCTTTTTCTGCTTTTCAATTTCCCCGAGGACAGGGGTCCTACCCTAGACTGAAACGTGAAGTCTTATCCTGCACAAAGGATCGGTGCCTCCACTCAGGAAGCAGAACGGCTCTAATCCCACTGTCYGCATGGTCAGGAGAGCTGTAAATCTTTACTTCTCTTGGTCAATATGCGTGAGCTCACCCGGCCCAGAAAACAAAGTGAACACAACAGAGGAGCCCATGGAGCTGAGCACCCGCAGAGCCCCAGGTGGGTTCCCAGTTCATCATGGAAGCAGAAGTCACCAACACTGACCACAGGCACCATCAGCATTGGCAGTGCCCTGGGGAATTTGGGGAGTTCAGGGAATTCCTCCTCCTTGACTGCGTCTGTCGGGTGGTGACATCCCTACAGATCCYTGAGCATCGCTGCTGGCCACAGACAACACTCCTCCTCTCTGAGCTTATTCTTCCCCTCTCCTCCAGCAGCATCCTCCTTTCTAACCTCCTCCTTGTGCATCCTCACTCTCCTTGAAGCAGCAAAGCCCCTCTGCGAGGGGAAAAGCTCTCCAGGCCATTCCCAGCAGGCCGGGAAGTCCCAGCCCATTTGGTACCGCAGGAAGCGCACAATGACACTCGGTGCTCCTGCTGGCTCCAAGCCTGCGTCTCCTCCTGCTTTCCCAGCCCACGCCAGGTCTCCAGCTCCTCGTCCAAGATGAGGCTAAACCAGAAAGCCCAGGATTTGCGGGGCCCTTGCTCAGGTTGGTGCTGCCCCGCAGGGCTGTGGAGCCTAAACCAGAGCCCGGGATTTGCAGGGCCCTTGCTTAGGTTGGTGTTGCCCTGCGGGGCTGTGGCTGGGCACACACCAGACACCATGCAGCAGGGTCACTGCTACTGGGATCACTGCCCTGGGGACATCGCCCTCGTGGGTGGAGGGACCCAGCCACACGGGGCTGCACCAGAGCTGCTCCAGCCACCCGCAAGCCGGGTCCTGGTGCTGCTCCGAGGCRCCTTGCCGGAGCTCAGCTCTGCCCGTCCTCTCCCTGCGGAGCGGCGGCTCCGTTTGCCGCTTGTTTGCCTCCAGCCCTAAGCAGCTTCCCTCCATCTCGCGGCATTACAGGACCCGCGCTGATTGCTCGGCTGCCAGCAGTAATAACAGCTTGTACGGCACAGATTACCCCGGGGAGCCGCGCGGTAGGCAAAGGGCGCCCGGGGGCAGGGGAAGACGCAGGCAGGGGCACCCATGGGGGCACCGGCACTGCCCTCCCAAGGAGCAAAGACCCTGGGGAAATTTGGGAGAGAAAGCAATGGGAAGGTGGAGGATGGGGGACAGYGGGGCACCCCATGGTGCAGGGAGGCAGGCGGCGGTGGCAGAGCAAGGGGCGCAGGCGGCTCTGCCCTCACAAGGGAGGCGCCATGTTGGGCCTGGCGAGCTCCCTGCTGCGAGGCCACGGAGAGCAAGAGGAAAAACATGAAGAAAGGTGGAAAGGGAAGCAGGGATGGATAGTGCAGGAGAGCGGGCGGGAGGGAAGGGCAGGGAAGCAGCCACCCCTGCCTCGCCATGGAGAAACTTCCGGAAGGCGGCGGGTAGCAGGGAGGTGTCGTCACCATCCCGGGCCGCCTCAGAGGCCCCACAGCCCGGCTGAGGGTCACAGCCGCCATGCGGCGCCCGCTGCCGTCCCCGTTCCACGTGGTGTCTGTGCTCCTGTGCCTGCAGGGGGAAGGCAGTGGTGGCACCAACGGCACGGAGACAGGCAGCCTGGCCCTCACTGTGGCCCCAAGGCCATCGCTCCCTCACGGGGCAGGGCCGGCTCTGGGTGCCACCTCAGCACCCACCTGCTGGCACCCATGGGGCCTGGGGGGCCCAGTGCGGGTCCTGGGGGACCCAGTGCAGGATTTGGAGGCTGCCAGGCTTCGGAGGAGGAGCAGAGGGGCTGAACTGCAGGTGCCCTCCTCAGKGAAGGGCGCTCCGGGCCAAGGTGGCGGGAGGCACCCGCGGCTGCTCCTGCGGCTCCTCCTTGTCCTTCCCMCCTGCAAGGCGGCCAGCGTCCTGCTTGCCCTCGCAGCCAACGTCCAGCTTGTCAYGCGGTGCTGGAGAAGCTACCGGCGACGGCAGCGGCGCGAGGAGCAGCAGCCAGCCGGCAGCAGCGTCGAGTGTGCCATCTGCTTGGGCGCCTTCGAGTGGGGCCACGCGCTCAAGATCCTTTCCTGCTCCCACAGCTACCACGCCAAGTGCATTGACACATGGCACTGTGCGCAGCCCCGTGGCAAGACGTGCCCGCTCTGCCTGCGGCGCGTCACCGCCGTGGCGCTCGTCCCCCTGCGCCCTGTCCCACACACCCGCCAGGAGAAGCARGGAGGACACCAAGGCCGGTGGGAACAACCATGAAGACTCATCCCCATCTTCCTCCTGGTCGATGGAGACTCCCTCCCTCACCATCACGCTGCCAATCTCCGTCATCCCTATGACTCTAGCTGCAGCCTCTCAGGAAGCACCACGTACGGCACAGATTAAAACATTTGGAAATGAAGGACCAGGGAATAAAGCCTGAAAGGACAAACAAAACACTTGAATGCACGTCCTTGGCTTTCCTGTTTTGGGTGGTGAACCAATGCAGGCTGCTTTCCAACCAGAAGGGCCACAACCATGGAGCCCARGCGGATGACATGGACTAGCTGCTGCCGAGCCTTTGCTGGCCTTGCTCTTCCTCCTCTCCCTCCCAAACCTCCAAGGACRGGCTTGGTACCAGTTACCAAGTAACTTTTAGCCTAGCATTTAGGCTGGTAAAACACTCTCCTCCATATTCAGATTTTCACACACACACACAAAAGCCAAACAGAGGACATTTCTGCYTGGTACCTAAGGTTACCAGGCATTTTGCCAAAGCTGGAAAAGGCAAGATATTTCCAGCCTCAGCGTCCCATAAATAATGTCTCCCTGGCTTGCAGGGCAAGCAGCTGGAGCCCATTTCCAGCAATGGGCAAAGTTGCAACGGCCCAGATTTGCTCAACTGACTTTAATTGTAGGCGCTAGCAGATTATGGGTACTTTGTAGCAGGTCCATAAATGCTTTATAATCTGCTGTACGCGCTCGAGCCCAGATTATCATGCTCGTACTTACTAATAACACAGAGGACGGATTGCCCGGACCCCTGGGAAATCCAGGCTGAACACCTGGGCAGGCACCTGGTGCCGAGGGGGATGGTGCACGCGGCCGGGCGCCCCCGGAGCCGCTCTCCATCCCTCTCCCACTTAACGCTGCCTCTGGTGCTCTCATGCATCTCCAGCAATTTGCCTGCATCTGCTCTTGCTGCTTCTCATCCGCGCACAAGCRAACAGCACCGCACAAAACCTCTCCGCGTACACCGCTCGATTTCTCCTCCATGCAGCTCGTGTTTTGGGCAGTAGCTCCAATTGTTTCAGCTATCTATTCCATAAAAACACGGTCCTTTGATCCTAGATGAAAGGAGGTGGTTACATGCATCAGCTCCTAAATCAGCTTCTAGAAGGAAGAAACCCTCCACCGGTGCTAGCAGGGCGGCCTCCCCGCAGAGCCAGGCCTTGCTCAGACAGCGGGAGGGAACACAAGTGCCCCACAGGTCTTTAGCAAGAGCAACTGGGAGCTCTGGGAGCACAAAGGTTTGCACTGGAAGGTCACTAGATGGCCCCAGATCTTCTTTCCCTGGTAATTCAGTAGCCTGGTCTTCACTAATCCTACAGCATGACCCTAAAGGAGCAGCATGCCCCTTTTGAAGGGGGCTCTGAGCTAGAAGCACCTGCCAAGATGCCCTAGGCAAAGCATTTAACCCCCGCTCTTGCTTTCTCCACGCCTGGCCTTTGGCTGATCACAGCAGACAGGATTTGTTGCTGCACATCTGTGCAACGCCCACTGCCCACAGACCTAATGCAGAGAGGACAAGTGTTAGTATCTATAAACTCACATCAGAGCCTCTCAGGCTGCTCTTCAAGCTGCAAAAAAAAACCTCCAAAGGAAGAAGGAAAAAAAAAAAAAAGCTGTACAGACTTATTGCAAGTGAAATCAATGCTGGAGCAGAAGCCAGTAATACATGTTCTGCTGGAGTTGCAACAACCTGAGCCAGTCCCTCTGCATCTTGGTTTGAACTGCTTTGGCAGGACCAGGACTGGATTCTTCAGGCAATTACACAGGGCTAAATTAACACTAAATTCCTCTAGATAGAGGAGACTGCTGTGGAATATAAGCAGAAGCTGGTTTTATGTGCCTGATCCTGCACTAAGTGATAGCCCCAAATAAGGAGCATAAAGGAACATAGGGACTTCGGGGGTGGTGAAGCAAGGGATCAGTTAATAGAGGTAAATGATATTTTGCTTTCTAGCTTGGATCTTTGTTCAAGCAGGAAAATGGGACCCCGTTCCCTGTAATTGCTCTGCTCTTGCACACAACTGCTGTCTCCCACGTGTGGCTTGTTGACATTTAAATAAATTGCAATTATTCCGATGAAGTAGATTGCAGGAACTCCAGAGAAAATGGGTCAAGAGGACATCCAGGAGCATCTGCAATGCATTTAACTCGCAAAAGCAGAGCAGGAAGGAATGCAGTGCTGCAATGCATGTGGCCTGGGGCTGGAGAGGGCTTCAAGAAAGCGAGGCATGGGCAAGAAAAGAAGGGGGACCTTCAAACCAAGCAAGCAGGACAACACTAGGATGACAGATGCCATCACAAGCAGCATAAGATCAAGCCAAAAATCCCCCCCTCAAGAAGTTCTCCTGATGTACCTCCATTTCCTTTATCGTCGCCTTCTCTGCCAGGAAGCATTTAGCTTGCTCCCTCCAAAGGCTTTGTTTTGTTTTTACATGCATCAAAAYGTCTCCCTGCAAGTGTAAAACTCTTTAGATGAGGGGAAAATAAAATCAATTGGAAATCACAGCTGCTGGGAGTCTCCAATACACACACACACACACACTGTCTGCTGACATTTTCTGGAGCTCTTTTCCCAGTGAAATCTGTCTCCAGCAGAGCCCAAGGGGGCTGGTAACAAATCTGTTGCCAAGTACACGAGTGATTTTTAACCACGGATCCAACACAACTGCACTGGGAACCACAGGACTGCTCCCACGTGGATCGTTAAACTAAGGAGGTGTTTGTTAAAAGGTACAGGTTTTTAGGGATTTGTGGTTTGGAAGTGACCTGGGTTCACCGCATAACCAGAGCTAGTTYCGACAACCAGGAGAGCTATTGCCTCCCGTTGGGCTGCTATTCCTGCAGGCTCTGAGCAGTCACCGTTTCCAAGTCAATTGCCTCAACATGGGAGCTTCTCTGATGACCACCACTCTGGGAGAGAGGGACAACACTTGTGCCTCACGCTTTTCCCTCCTTTTTCACCACAATAACTACCCATGAGGAAGGAAAAAATGGCTGAGGGGAGGTAAAATAGAAGCCACAAGCATGGAGAAGACCAAAGAAGGGGAAGGAAGGGTTTAAGCAGGTTGGTGGTGATGCCACAAGAATCCAGTCTTGGGAAAGAGTCACCAAGTGATGTCACAGATCTGCAGATGTGATGCAAGAGGGTTGCTTAGCAGCTGGGGACAATGAGCTAGAGATGCGCAGCATCCTGGGACCTTCCACACCAGGATGGTGAACTAAAAAGCTACTGCAGACACCTGCAGGGCAGAGCAGGGTTTGATCTCGATTCTGCTGCTGCTCCAGGTCGTGACATGGTGGTAACACCTAAATGGGATGATTCCTCTATGATTGCATCTTACGCTCTTCCTTTGGGACCATCTCAGAAATCTGTATTCAGAGCTACTCAACAGCATTCACCATGAGTCTTCTGCTTCACCTTCTCTGTGCTGTTGCCACCGTCTATGACACTGCTGTTGCAGAATCCTTCAGCCACGTGGTTTACAACCACAACTCCAAGTGCGTTGCTTACAAGGCCCTGCCTGCATGCTTTGGGCCACCGCTCCCAGTGGAAGGACTGACAGGATATATGATCAGGGCGACCCCACCGAAAGCTTGCCATGCAATAGAGCATCCTCCAGCAACCAGCAACATCTCGGAGATATATATTGCGCTCATCGAGGGGTCTGGCTGCTCCTTTGTTGAGAAGGTTCTTCATGCCCAGCAGGCTGGGTACCAAGCCGCTGTTGTGTACAGCGCGGATTCGGAGAGGCTAATCAACATGATGCCTGATGACAAGAAAACCCAGCAGCAGATTGAGATACCATCGCTCTTCACCGGAGAATCAGTCTTCCTCCACTTGCAAAGGATTTTGCATTACGAGAGAGGGGCGTGCATCAGCCTTATACCACCCAAACACTATTTGAATCCTTGYCAAGATGCTGCTAAAATTTTGTGGGACACAACTTGGCAGTACTGGCTCCTCCTGATGAAATACCCCTCRTACTACATCCTGAACTGCGTTGCACAGGAGTTTGGCTTCGTGTTCAACATGATCATTGCCACTCTCACACTCGTGGTCGGCATGAGCTGGTACAAGAAAGCCCATCGGATCACAGTCCGCACCTACCAGCGGGGCGACAAATACGAAACCTGCGTCATCTGCATGGCCGAGTACGAGGAAGGAGACCAGCTGAAGATCCTGCCCTGCTCCCACGCCTACCACTGCGCCTGCATTGACACCTGGCTCCGTACCCAGCCTGGGAAGAAGACGTGTCCCTTCTGCAAGCAGCAGGTGAACCCTCATGGGCAATGCATCCACCTGGACCTAAGAAACAACCCACCCGAGCACACTGGTGAGGGCCTGAATGAGGAGGAAGAGGAGGAGGAGGAGCAGAACCATGAGGACCACGCATTCAGAGAAGGGCATGGGCAGGAGTATGTAGAGGGGGAAAAAGAYGACTGTGCAAGCACAGTGGAAGAGGAAGGGTTTGAAGACCTGGAGAACAGCAGCATTTGAGCTGTGGTGGGACTATGTTAATATTAAACCAAGGCAACCTCCCCTGTGCTTTCCCTCAGCTCTCAGTCCAGGTTAGCTTTTACTGGGAAACAATTAACAGTGCAGTTTCTGCTTCYTTCCTCCAGTTTCACAATAAAGAAAGAAGGTAAAGACATGAAATTTCAGCTGGCAATATCAAATACTCCTTTGGGCAAACCAACAGGGAGAGGCAGGCAGCAGGAAAGAGGGAGGAGATTTAAGAACATTTGATAATCACTTGGATTTGCTTACATCTGCCAGGTTGCTTCCTCAGTTCCCTCCCAAAACACCTGTGCACAGGCAGGTGCACAAGCCGAACCTRACTTTTCAGCGAGCTCCAAGGGGAATGCCCAGAAATCCCAAGTGAGAAATCGCTCCCCATCATCTTAGCTTGCAGGAAGCATTTCTTAGCATAAACCCCGGTAGAGAGAGGTAAAAAACCACRGTATATTGAAACCCAAAGCTGAAGCTAACCCTGGATACCAGTACAGATTAGGAGTTGACCTGCTGGAGAGCAGCCCCGTAGAGAGGGACCTTGGTGTTGTGGTGGATGACACGATGACCATGAGGCAGCAGTGTGCCCTGGTGGCCAAGGCGGCCAATGGGATCCTGGGCTGCATTAAGAGCATCTCCAGCAGGTTGAGGGACGTGATCGTCCCCCTCTACTCAGCCCTGGTGAGGCCACCTGTGGAGACTGTGTCAAGCTCTGGGCTCCCCAGGACAAGAGGGATGTGGAGCTGCTGGAGAGAGTCCAGCGCAGGGCTACGAGGATGATCAGGGGCCTGGAACATCTGCCCTGAGAGCAAAGGCTGAGGGAGCTGGGCCTGTCCAGCCTGGAGAAGAGAAGGCTGAGGGGGACCTGAGCAGTGTCTGTAGACACCTCAAGGGAGGCAGTGAGGAGGAGGGGGCGGCCTCTTTTCAGTGGTGGCCAGCGATAGAACTAGAGGAAACGGCCMCAAACTGAAGCACCGAAAGTTCCCCAGGAACTTAAGGAAACATTTCTTGACAGTGAGGGTGCCCGAGCCCTGGCACAGACTGCCAAGAGAGGTTGTGGAGTCTCCTTCTCCRGAGATCTTCCCAACCCGCTTGGACGCAGCATGTGCCCTGTGCTCTGGSTGACACTGCATGAACCGGGGGTTGGACTAGATGACCTCTGAGGTCCCTTCCAACCTCAACCATTCTGTGATTCTAAGTGACTCCCCAGCAGCAAAACAGCACCAGGGCCGGGAGGAGAGCGCGAGGCRCTCGCGTCCCCAGCACGTCACCACCAGCCGCTGCGCCCGCGGCCGCTCGCTGTCCCCAACATATTGGCTGCCTCAGTGCAGCTTCCTGCAGAGGACAGAGTGGCCTTTAACTACACGGGCAGAAAAACCGCGCTGGAAATATTGAGGGCACTTTAGACACTATTCCTTCCGACAGGAGGTGACGCCGGTGGGAGGTCGAGGTCTTTACAGCAGGATTCACTTTGTRGAGCTGGGTAGATGGGGATAAAAAAGCAGAGCACTTGCGAGCACGGTGTAATTGGCTGCTTTTGCCTGCTGGCTGGCCATCTCACATGCTCGCAGAGGCCGACATGACAGGTACACGTACCCTCCTGCTACCTAGGTTGTTCCAGGTCATTATCCAAATGTGCCTAAGCACCTTAAGGGGAGCGGGATTTATGTACTAACATGATGCAACCAGATCTTCACCTCTTCCCTAGGTGCGCTGGGCACAGCTGTAGCATTGGGGTAGCCTCTGAAAACATTTCCATTTGTGCTGAAACCAGCCCAAGCAGAAAGCAGCAGAGCCTCCCCTGCCTCGTGCCACTGGGGATGGGGCATTCGGCCAAGCCCCAAACTGCACGTGGGGCTACGGTAGCTRGAAACACCCGGAGCCACTATGGCATTTAATCTCACGTGGGAGAGGCGTAGAAAGTCTTTACTAAATACTTCATGCCAAAAACTAAGCGAACCGCTCTAACACACTGTGACCAAGACCAACCTTCACAGCTGCACAAAGGCTAAATTCCCAGATCAAAGGCTTTCCTCTAAACACAAAAATCCGATTTCTTATGAGCAGTACCCAAGAAGTGGGCTGTCAGCAGATCACTCTATTAGGACCATGAAGCAAGAAAACACAACTATGACCAGCAAATAAGGCTGGTGCCTTGGAGCATTTTGCTTTTGAGTAGCTGCATTAAGACTCTTGAAGCACCAGGGGTTTAGATAATGCTGTCTGAAAACATCAGGTCTTAGATCTGAAAAGCATGTTCTCCAAAACCCAGAAATTCTAGTGACTTTTGAAAATGCTGGCTCAAACAGCRAGCAGCCAGACTGCTCTGGTATCTGCAAGGTATGCTCAGAGATAGTGCAGTTATCTTCGTGCTGGAAAAATACATAAATATGTGATGTCCAAAAGTAAGCTGGGCCTGAATTCCTCACTCCTGCCCTAGGGAAACCCAGGTAGCTTCAGGTGTGGGGGAGAGAAAAAAAGAAAAGGAAAAAAAAAGAAAAAAGGAAACAGGATTTTCAGGGCTTTTTGTTTGTTATTTTTCTTCTTCTTCAATGGAAAGGTTTCAAAGCAATTTCTCCTGGGATGAAACATGACAGCACCTCCAAGGATTTGATGGAAACAGGTCTTCCTGCTAGTTCTCAGACTGAGCTGTTTCATTTCATTTGTGCAACAAATGGGGAAAAATGACTCAAGCCGGTTCACAAGAACACGGCACTTCCCTGCAGGGTGCCCAGCCTCCCGCGAGCYTCAAATCACCTCTGCAGTGAGCAAGGTGCCTGCACAGAGGAAGGAGATGGATCCTTCACAGGGTAATTAGCAGCAGGACATTCATTTAATGCCCTTAGTTTCTTTCTGGGGGTAACTCTCCTATTTCCAAYGCATGGAGATGGGACTAGCTTAGCTAAGCTGTACAAATGCCGTATCCTTATTGGCTCCTGAACATCCTGGAGCAGCCAGAGCTAAAGCTACACCCCTCTGTCCACCTTGTTGGACAAGGGGACCCCACGTCCTCAAGGGGAAGGAATAAGGGGGAAAGAGAGCAGGCTGCATTATACACGAGGTGAGATGAGCTGATCTTAGAGCCCTTTGTATCTATGAAACCCTTTCTGTCTTCAAAACCAGTACATGCTCTAGACAGGCTCTTACTGAAATGGGTCAGTAGAAAAATAGATCCTTCTTACAATGCAACACCACATTGCCTTAATTTAAAAAGGAGAGGAAAAAAAGGAACGGGATCTGGGTAAGAAAGAGACAAGCTCCACGCTGTTTAATGATATCAAAGCCTATTGCACTGAAAGTCTGAGAAGTGAGCGGCTGAGAAGCTGACCTCCAGCCCTGCAGCTGTCAGATCTGCTGCCCTCCATCAGCATTAATGGCACTCCTAACAGAGCAAGGTTAGCTTATTGCCAGGGTGGGACACGGAGCCCTTGCAGCCTCGATGAGGATTATTAACTTCTCCGGAGGTAGCACTATCCTGGCTTTTAAAATAAACTGCAGCAGACAATGCACCAGAGGAAAGAGGAGAGAGGTCTGCGCCCCGCCAGGGTGGACCGGTTGACCGTGCAGACCTCGCTGGAGCTGCACATCCTGCCCGGCACAGGGCTGCGCTGTCCCGGGAGGCAGCAGTGCAGCTCGGTGCTGGATCTAGGGCASTTAGGGGCAGTAGGCTCCTGTCCACGACATGGCCCACAGCTCGAGTTGAAGGGAATCAGTATTYGGAGTTTGGCTCAGGGGAAGGTTGTCATGGATGCTGTCAAGGACGGCTTGGAGGAGCTGCCAGTGCCATGAAGAACCCAGTGGAAGGTCCCACCGAGAAGGGTGAGAACCAGAGCCACCATCTCCAGCTAGAAACCTCAGTACATGGACCAAACCTCCCCTCACAGCTCCGTGCTGGGAAGTGCCTAGAAGAGCTTTGCTTTTGAAAGTGCTCAACACCACAGGGCTTAACAGAGCTGCCAGGAGCCCTCCTCCTCCGCCTCGCAAGCTGCCTGCCCCCATAAACCGAGCTCCGCTGCACATACTCTATTAAGCAATAACCAGGTTCCGGCATGGTCTCAAAGAATGACTTACAGATCTCATTTGTCAGGGGCTTCTTTGCAGTTTCTTGCACATTTTATCGCTGGCTTTTTTTTTTTTTTTTTGTTCACAAACAGCTCAGTATATTGCTGGGAGAGTCACCAGACTGTGACCCAGAGGGAAACAGCTGATGACCCAGCACTGGGAACTATTGGGCTTAACCACCAGAACATCAACATTATAGATCACCAGGAGCAATTAGGGTGGCTGAATACCCCATGTGTGGCCTAAGGGCAGCTTTCCAGCAGGAACAACATCCTCCCCACGCAGAGCCAGCACTAAGCCTCAGCAACAACACTTAAGGAACTACTTTGAGGGTTTAAGTGAGCTTTAAGTGATCTATAGATCCAATGCAGGCCAAGGCAGGAATTTCAACCTTGAAGACTCAAGTTTAATACCTACTGTAATAAAAAGTGAGCCAACTTCCCTGCGGCACGGCTCCATGGACATCAATAGCATTACAGCAGCAGGAGCTTTACCTTTGATCTCCAAAATCCACSTGGGAAAAGGAGGGAAGGACAAAGTCCACCAGTCCAAAGAGCCAGGAGTCTTGGCTACCCAAAGGCTGCAACATGCACATAAATCTTTCTTGCTAGGGCCTCTATTGAGTTCCTCCCACACAATCACACTGCAGGAAAAAAAAATCTTGCAAGGTAGAAATTACGAGGTCCTCCCTTGGAGCGAGAAAGCATCTTCCCTTATAGACACCCATTCCCTATCCCTTCTTGCTCTACTTTATCCCTGCCTGCCTTTCTTTCCCACACTTCAGGCTGCTCCCCTTTCTCCCCCCTGCTCCCAGAGAGCTTTGTATGCCCTGGAACAAATCAAGTTACCCCAATGTGCCTTTGCATGCAAGCGGCATGGTACAGCTAAGCCAGGAATCCAGTTCTCCAGGGTAATCTGGAAAGTACAGCTTGTTATTACTCACTACAGTAGAACAATCAACACAGTTTCTGTAATGCAGTAAGATGGATTGAAACTACTTAAGAATACAAGGAAATGGGATCAGTGCTTAAAAAAAAAAAAGAAAAAAGTAGCYTGACTCACCAAATCCTCTTCTACTATAGCAGCTCTGGGCTCATGCACAGCCTTAGATTTCACACATTAGTGTGCTGCAGCACAGATGCTTACAGCTGGCAGTGCCAGACCTGCTGAAGAGCAAGCAGCCAAGCCCACCCCACGGGTCACCCACACCTCGGGTGATCCGATGGAAATGCAGCCCCAAGCTGAGGAAACAAGGAACAAGACACAYCTCTAGTTGCTCCCATTGCTTTTTCACTGGGGAGAATAGATCACAGCCTTCCTCCGTGTCTGTGTTAGAATCATTCTGCTTTTTGGTAATTTTCCCTTTCAAATAGACTTGGAAAATAAAGATCCTGCTCTCCCCATTGTAGCCGCACCAAGACCTGAGCCGACTGCAAAGTCCCAGAGGCTTCAAACTACTTGTTCCCTCACTTAATCACCAAGATTGATTCCAAAGCTCCCTCAAAGTGTTGGAGTGTGAGCAGGTACAAGACTCCTTCCCTGACCCAGAAACCCTTCTCTCCACAAATCTCTCCCTTGTTGAAATCAGAGAAGCCAGATCTATAGAGACTTTATGACATACCAACAGGGTAAAGCCTCCCCATATTCACATAGCACTGAGGAAGGACATTCCTAGTGCTGGGCATCATAGATCTTGAAAAGCATCTCCCACCTAAACAGCCAGTAAAAAAATCGGGGAATTTTTTAGAATCATTTTTAGAAATGATTCTAAAGGGGAAAAGGTTGTCTTCTACTACAGGTAAAAATCAAATAGTGAGACTAGAGACAGAGTAGCACAAGGTTCAAGGCAAAGATTTTGATCAAGGAGAGAAAGGGAAGAAAGGCTCTTGCAGAGCAGCATCCAGCTGTGGCCACTCAACAGTGGGTTGGGCTCTTCCACCAAGGGCCACACTAGGGTCCTGCAGCTTGGAGAGAGGGACTTGGCTCGCTTTTCCCATCAGATTTGAAAACTCCAGAATCAGCTGGATTTTGCTCTCCTTTGAGCACAGGGTGGAGAAAAAAATGGATATAAGCAAGACTGTTGATTTTATCGGCTGTATTTGTCACCAGAGCRAGAGAAATAACCCTGGCAATAGCACTGGCTGAATGACATGCATTTAATTAGTATATGAGATGCATTCATTTTGATCAATGAAATATAAATATAAACCCCTTCATCTTAATGTGACCTTTCCAGGAAAGCTGTAGTCTAAGGAGCAGTGCCACGAGCAGCGGGGCTCTCCCTCGCTGCTTGAGCAAGCCCCAAGCATCACCCATCAAAGCAGAGCCAAGCATCACGCTGCACCTTGCTTTACTTTTACRGCACTGTCACCTATTTACTTACAAGCCTCTTTACATTCCCTTTTCCCAGGAATCTGGCTTGAACCGATTACCTTGCACAGGGATCACATGCCAACCAACACCACCCTGCAGCTGAGCACCCCTGGTTCCCAGTGAATTTGTTGCCTGTTGGTCAACAGGACCCATGCCAGGGTGCAGGACTTCTCAGCGTGGTAGGGACAGATCTTCCTCTCTCCTCACCCAACTATTTTTTGAACTGCCAAAAGTAACAGAAACAAGATGTTCTTCCAGCCTGAACTCCTCTGGTCGAGGTTTACGGCCAAGTTATTTTTCTGAGGCTCCCTAAAGTCCTTCCCGCTGTGGCTCTAAGGATTATTTTGGTTGCTCCTGGGGAAGAGCCAGAAGTGCAGAGGCAGAACTGGACAGCGCTTGCTTAGAGGCCAGTGTCTGCACCAAAAGTTGGGATTCCCACCGCAGGAATAAGCTCCATGAAACAAATTACTTTTAATTAGAGCAGGTGCATGCTGCCTGAGGAGCATCATTGTATAAACATTTATTTAAGGGTTTAAAAGGCCTGAGACTCACAACACCAAGGCCGTTTCTGTGGTCACAGCCCTTCCTGCCAGCGCTCCAGGTGCTCCATCGGAGCCCAGGCCGCTGAGGCTCACGCTGACACGAGCCATACATTTTTCATGCCTCTTTGCAAGCGGGATTCCCGAGGCTTTGATGACAGCAAGTTCCCTTGCATGCAAGGTCAAACCAACCATTTCCTGCTTCCCCAGGCCTCAGATTTACCCTGGGCATAACTCCATCAACTCCAACAGATTGATTTTGGCACTGTGGCCTCTTTTTCCTTTAAGTCCCTCGCCGCAGCATTAAGATGACACACCTGGCAGAGCTGTTCCGCCTGGAGATCCATCCTCAGATTGTTTTATCTCTATTAGCCCTCATAAGCAGATGACAGGGGAGCATGAACATAGACAGTGTGGGATGAGACATTCACCCAGCTGCTAGTTCAAAGACATGCCATCATTTATAACACTCCCAGCTACTCCAACTCTCCCTACTTGTTCTCGGTTAAAAGAAACAAAGAAGAAAACAATCTTAAGTTCTGTATTTGCTCTTCAGGGGGATGCTGCTTGTTTTGATGCCGTGGCTCTCAGGGTAGCGTGACTTCCCTGGTCCCACAGGGCATTTCTCTTCCAGAGCAATGTCCCCAGGCCTCGGCAGTCACCCCATAGAGCGCTGCGTGCAGGTCCTGCAGTCCTGGTGGTGTGTCCAGCTTGGCAAGCTTGGAGGGGGCTCCAAGCCTTGCACCACCCATGGCACCCACCCTAGCAGACGCAGGAGGCTCAGGGGAGTATCTTCTGCTTGGCATTCCCACCTCCGCACCCTTCCCTGGCTGTAAGAAGGGCCTGCAGCAGCAGGAAGGAGGTAAGGCAGGTCCCTCAGAGCCCCGGGCCGCCGTGCAGGCAGCTCGGGCTCACTTCCAGCCCAGCAGTGAGGCGCCGCCGAACCGACTTCTCCCTCGAGACGGCAAATGGTCTRATCCAAATTCCACTGAAGTCCACGGCAAGGCTCATTACCTCCATCTGGCATTAGCTCTGGCTCTTTGCTCACGATAGCTCTGAGCAAGAACTGCCTCTCCCAGGAGCTCCGGCACAATTAACCAGGGAACCGGCGCTCCCATCTCCAAGAGCTGGGGAGCCTCTTCCCGCACGGATGGGGGACGACGGCACCAGCCGAGCCATTCTGGCTGGGCCCAATAGAGGGCAACAATATCACACGAAGCAGTTCATTAAACTAATTAGGAGCAGCAGAGGCGAGGCTTGCTGCCCACAGGGCTCTGGGGCTGCTTCTGCATCTCCTTCTCTGGAGGAGATGGTGGCACCACCAGGGCCACCTTGGGGGCTTCCCAGCCCGCTCCCCATGCTCAGCCCCAGACCCAGCAGAGCATCCCCCCAGGCCCCATCCGCAGACCCAGAGCAGGGCTCTGAGCATGGGACATTGGTTGTGGCACCATCACCCACCCGCCCATCCTCCCCACCAGCAGCGATTATAGCAACAACAAGATGCTCTCCAYGTAGAGCTGCAACCTTCTGCAAGGCTGCTTTGCATGAAGACACCTTCTCCATGGTTTAATTAACACTCTTGTTTGCCAGGCATCTTCCCTCAATCCCCATGGCTTTGGCAGGGGCAGCAAAAGGCCGAATGGAAGGAGCTGGACCCTGTGGGGAGCAGCAGTAAGGCCAGGGCAGCGTCGCCCCTAGCCTGAAGCCCTCCTGCCACCTCCCCAGCACCCATCTCTGTCCTGATCCATCAGCATCACCAATCCCCGCGATTGCTCTGCTCCGAGGGAGCACATCCCAGGTGGGCGAGGGAGCCTGGGACACTGGCAGGAGCCATGGAAGCAGGAGGCAAAGTCTGCAATGCGGGCGCCAGGGCGCCGCGCACATCCCTGCGCCCGAGCGCGCGGCGCAAGCGGAGCTGGAGTGTCCCTGAAGTCACTGGAATTGGCTTTGTCCCCCCAGCCCATGGGGTTTCCTTGGGGCAGGCGGCTCACATCAGCACGAGGGAGCCCAGATTGCCCCGGCGTGGGCTCCTGCCTCATCCTCGAGCCTTCCTCCCTGACCACAGCACATTGGCCTCCTCCGAGGCTGCCGGGCCTCCACCACCAGCCACTCACCAGCCCTTTGAGGCTCCATCCTGGGCAACCAAACTCCGTTGGGTGGCCRAGCCCACAGGAGAGCAGCGCTCTGCTCCCCAGGGCACCCGGGAGCCTGGCCGCGGGCACAGGGGCTGAGCTACCTCCAAGCTTGGCAGAGCAGGAGGGAAGGAGGGAAAACTCTGCTCAGCCCTGAAGTGCAGCAGCTGGGGCAAGCTGGGAGCTGCAGCCTGACCAAAGGAATTCCTCCCACCGGCAGCTGGGAATGCGGTTCAAAGCCCTCGAGCCGGAGGCTTGGCCGGGAGCCTGGAGGACTCGCTCGCCTCTTGCTGGGTACRGGTTTGTTTTCATCAGGATTTACATGAGGAGATCAAAGCAGCCGCGCAGAGGCTGGGCAGGATTCACCACGGGCAGAGCCCAGGGGCATTTGGTTGTGGCAGTTTTGCCCCATCTCCACTTCAGCCCAAGGCGAAGGAGGCTGGAGGAGGCGCCCGCCCCATTTGCTGGGGCCTCTCCTTGACGCTCACCCAGCGCTCAGCACGAGCAGCCTCCACACGCTCGTTAYGCCTCCAGACAGCAGATTCCAGCAGCAAATGCCAAAACAGGCTCCTAGTGCTCTCTGGAGCAACCGGGGAGAGGCTTCTGCTGGCCACATGCTAACTCAACCCCTTAGCATCTTGGCACAGAAGCTGAACAGAGCCTGACGTCAGGAACAACCACAAACCCATCTTGTGGGCACAGCACAGGGATCCAGGCACTCCTGCATGGACAACCAAGTCCTCTCCTGTGAGGCCACAGAAGTTACTGGTTTTCCTTACCAAGGGGCCAGGAAACTGGTGAGTTTGCTGGTGCTGGCACAGACCCGTCCTGCACTAGCCCAGGTCCCGCTGGAGCAGCCCRGCGGGCATCAGCTCTGGAGCTCATCCCACCACCCATATCCCATTGGCCACATAGACCCCTACAAAACCATACAGGGCCCTGGCACGTGTCCTTCAGCATCGTTCCCACCGCTGCAGCAGCTTGAGCAAGCGGTGCTTGACCCCGCAGCACCTGACCCTCCATCACCCAGGATGGATGGAGCCCACCTGCCCCAGCAGCACCTACCCCATGGCCCTGAGCAGCCTCTTCAGCCACCAAATTATTAGGGCTGAAATTTGGGGGAGATGGTTTTAAGAACAGATGGTCTTGCTTTAGTATCGCAACACACTGCCAGTTAATTAATGCTAGCTGTAATTAAACTTTACACAAATTAGCTGTCAGCTATGCTAAAGGGAATCATTTCTCTCAAATGCCACCTTGAATCGCTGAGTTGTGAGGCTTTCCTACAACGTAATTAAAAGGAGGAGGCTGGCGTGGAAGGGGCRGGCGGCAGGGGAGGGAACGGCCGGGAGACAAGGAGTCAGGTTGGGAGCCGGGGGGATGTCCATCCTGCACAACRGGCTCCTCACTTCTAGGATAAGGGACCACGGGGGCTCCGCTCAGCCTTCTCACCCCATCCCAAGGGGGTTTCCTTTGGAAGCATCCAGGTGCAGGGGAAAGCTAAAYGTTGGGGTCCTGGAAGGGGCTGAGCACAGGGGGACAGAGCAAAGGAGGCAGGACACGCAATTTGGGGGAGTGGAGACCAAGTTAGGCTTGTGGGAGAGGGCTGCCTGTGACAAGGCTCCTGCCGAGGAGAGAAGAGTCTGTCAAAACAGCCACGGTGACATTTTCCAGCAAGTTGCTCTTTAGTCTAAGCGATGATTTGGAAATCTTAGCTCATTTCTGGTTTTGCTCATGTGCCAACGCTTGTCATGCAGTGAGTTACAAGAGGACTAAAATAAGAGTGTGCAATGGACTGGGCCAGCCCTCGCTTCAGGGGAAATGGGAAATTAAAGCCAGTTGGTCCCAAATCCAGGCCTGCCCCYGTCCCCAAGGTACCTGAGCAGAGCAGGGAAGGATGACAGGGGCGCCCTTGGGTGCAGGGTCTGGAGCAGGAGCCAGGGCAGCAGGTCCCAGGTCTGGAGCCGGAGCCAAGGAAAGGAGCCCTGTCCTTGCCTGGGCTTAAATGGATCTGCTGCACAGGAGGGCAGTCCCAGCTGAGGCTGCTAATTGAATTAATTGGAGGCCAGTTAGTGCCCTCAGGATCCTGACTGTCCCACCACAGCTGGGGGAAGAGTGACCCTAGTTAGACTTGACTTGGTCCTTGGGGTTATTTCCCTGACAGCTCCTGGTCGGTCCCGCGAGCCCCATCCGGCTGCTCCACGGCAGCCCTGTGCAACGGAGACATCCCGAGCCTGTCTCGGGGAACATCTCCGAGCCAGCTGCACTTTCACGAGCCGATGCTCTGCGCTGCCCGCTCTGTAGGGGATGTGGGGGCTCGGGGTGACAAGGACACTGTTCCCATCTCCTGCGGCATTCCCGGCGCACTGGCTTCTGTGCGTGGGGCAGCACAAGCGCCAGGGAGCTGGCGAGGGGCGATGCCGCYTCCGTTAAGGCGACTCCGTTTGCACAGGGCTCCTCGGTGAGGACTCACTGCCGAGCGCTGCCTGCTCGTCGTGTGATCCCATGCCAATGGGATAAATACGCAAAGCTGTCGGGAAGGCGGCATTTTCACCTTTGGTTCTGCGCGCAATCTGAACCAGCGCGGGCTCTTCTGATAATCAACGCGGCAGAAACACAGATCCCAGCTCCATGGCCACAGGGGGCTAAAAAGAAGATAAAGGAGAAGAATCAGGCCAGGAGACCTGGCAGAAGGGACYGAAATTATTCCGGGAAACCTCCGGCCTTGCTTCCATCTGCAGTCACCTCCTGTCTTTGCCTCCTTCTGAGGGATATTCCCTGGGATATTTGCTCAACCTCCACTTTTCCCAGCTTTTGGGACCGTCCTGCCCTAGGCACATCCTTCCCCACCATCTTCTGCCCTGTGATTCCCGCCCGGACCGGCTGCCRCCTCCTCCTTTCCCCTCTCCGTGTCCCAACCACGGTCGCTGCTCAGCTGCGGAGATGGAGGCCGGAGTCATGCGCTGCTATCCCAAATGTGCMGGTGCTGCAGATGTATATGGAGAGACCAGGCGGGAGGCACCGGGGGACCGGGAGCCCTCGGCTCCATCCGAGCTCGGGGCTGCTTCATCAGGGGATAGTGTCTGTGGGGGGACTGGGACTTTGCAGGGGGACAAGCAGGACTTGGAGCTTTATTTATTTGCACTTTGGTTCTTAACAAGGGGAAAAAAATGTCCCTGTTGTGGATCCGGCAGCTTGAAATCCCGGTATCTGCAGCGCACCGGGAGGAGTCCGGCCTGGCAGAGGGGCCGGATCCGGCGCTTGGCATTTTCCCGGCTTCCTTGAGGCCRGCACTGGTGCAATGTGAGGAAGAGCCCAGCGCGGAGCATGCCAGGGATGTCCCCAATACTTTTGCGTTTCCACACGTTTCCTATTGAAGCATTTTTTTGCTCATTTTTCCTTTGCGCGTTCCCTTTTGGCTCAAAGAATGCAGTCAGTCCCCTAACTTCTCATGCGGGCAAACGTTTTGTAAAGCCCCATTAACGTCCAGGCATCGCAGCTGAAATCCCATGGGTGCTCCAGGCATYGCGGCCGGCATCTGCGCGCAAATAGGTGGTGAAAATGGCCCAAAACGAMCAGGGCGTTGCAGGACATTTGTCACCTGGATTGTTAAGAGTCGAGCCCAAGGCCATCACGTTTCTCCCCTTGGAAAAGCTCTTTCCTGGATATCTTCCCAGGAATCCTCTTGCCCAGTGCTTGGTGCCCTATATTGGCCTAGCCCTGCGTTTCATTACAGCCCAATATCCTGCGCCGAGGGCAGCCTGCTTGTCGTTCAGGGTTGTCTCAATAATTATAGAATTAATTGCGTTTCTATCGCGCCTTTCATCCGCACTTCTCAAAGTGTTCTCCAGCGGTAATTAATTTGCCGTTTCCAGGAGCCGCTGCCTCCCTTGCTGATGCCCTATCAACACTGAACGAACAGGCAGGCTCCCCCGTCACCTCCAGGTTTGGGAGGCTCAAAATGGGGAAAAATTGGGAATTAGGGGCCMGGTGGCCACTGCGTTGGCCCCTCTGGGAGCAGCAGGAGCTCCCGCGATGGGGGAAGCCCTCTCTGTGAGTGCCGCGAAGGCGCGTGACATATTGAGGGAATTCAAACGCATTTAGGRAAATCTCCAAATTGCGTTTTCTACTTCTTTTTCCCCCCTTCTTCTTATTTTTTTCCTTCTCTCCTGGCTTTAAAGAGTATCGTTGGCTGTCTCAAGCTGCGGCGACGTATTCAGGCGCTGCTCTGAGTCAGCGCTAATTGAATTTAAAAGCAGGTATCGCAGCTGGGCCTTCGGAGTGGCGCATCCCGGGAATCACCGCCGCCACCCAGGGCTTCTCCCAGCTACGGATTCAGCTCCTGCCCGGGGAGCGGGATCGGCCCCGGGGCTATTCAGCAAGCGGCCAAGCTCCGACCCGTGTTTCCAAAAGCCGTCCACAACTTTCCTTGTTAAAAGGAATAAAAGCCTTAAAACCCGGAGAGCCATTTGCCAAAGCATCCCAGGGAGTGGGAAAATCGGATTCGCCTCGGCTTTCCTCCKGGCCTGCTACAAACACCTTTTCCTGCCCCTTGGCGGTTTTCCAGGCTTCTTGGTGACTTTTTCCTCATTGCAGCTGGACCAGGGTAACCCAGTGACATCAACCAGCTTGGACCTGAGTGCAGCACAAGGAGAATTTGTCCTGGCCGCGCYTCGGAAGAGCAGAGCGCAGCTGAAGGCTGCGGGATGAGTTGCCCAAATGAGATTGCTTTGTGGGCCGGAATCCAATCCCCGCTGGAGCGAATCCATCATCCCCCTCGGCACTTACCTGTCTCCACGCTGGCAGGCTCGGCAGAGATGCTAAAGATAGCGGGGACCTCAAGCACGTCCGGATCCTCCCGACCCCAGCGCCACCGATTCGCGAGGGGACAAAGTCAGGGAAGACCCAGAGGAGTTTTCCAGGGGCTGGGAGCACCAGCAAAACCCAACAAGGAGCGGCCGGATGGATCTCAGCTTCCCGCAGCCTCGGCCAGTGACCTTGGGGATGCTGCAGTCACCTCTCGAGTGTCCCCTCCGGCCCAATTCAGCACCAAAAACCTCCCCAGGCTAAGCCAGGTCTTGCAGGTGGCCTAGCCAAACAAGGGCAGAGCCCTGGGCAAGGCCAGCGCAGCCTCCACTGCTCCATCCTCCTCCTCGGCCGCTTCCCCGGGAGCGAAGCAGCAGCCCCTCGGCGGTGACATTTGCGATGCATTAAGTTTAAACATTTTCAATAAAGAAAAACAATCCATTCAGACTTGCTTTATGATTCATAGTAATTGCAAATAGAAGCAGTTAATATAATTGTCCAGCTGAGACCAGTAGGCTGGGAACATGTAGCAGTGAGATGTACAATCAGGGAAGGTTGGGAGGGAATGTAAGTGCAGGTTAAGCAAATGCATTACTTTAATAACGCACAGAGACAGCCCTTGCAGTTATAAAGAGGATAAAATAAATATTGTACCAGAAATCTACAGAATGGGAGGTTTTATCGCCAAGAACTGCCCGCTCGCTATTTACTTTCAATTTAGATTTTACAAAAGCTGCACTCGCCATGTTTTTCATGTATGGAAGAGAATGACTTGAATTGACGAATGACCTTATTTCTCCATAAGTTTCAAAAGGGAGCCTCAGTTTCTCAGGGAAAAATGATCACCTCTCAGCAGTCGTCCTGGAGGGAGAAAGATGCTTTTTCTTTCTTTCTTTTTTTTTTTTTTTTTTATCTATAAGGCAGCATATAATTCAGCGAGGAGCCGGTGCCGCTGCTCGGCGCGCTGCTGGAGACGGGCCAGGCTGCTCCGAGCCACGGCCGCAGGGACCTGCTGCTCTGCGGCGCTTTGCTCCCTGCGCTGAGGATGTGGCCACGGGCCCGCTGTGTCACAGCTCATTAGCATCCCTCCAAATAATTAACTGCTTCAGTTTGGGGCACGTGAAGGAGCCATGAAAGATGCCACTGAAAGACATCCCCACCATCACCATCCTCACCACCATCATCTACATCATCTTCATCACCGCCACCATCATCATGACCATCTTGACCATCATCATCGCCGTTTCTACAACCTTCACCACCACCTACCCAGCTTAACCAAGCTCCAGCTCTAGAGAAGTTACCCTCCTTTACCTATTAAAAGGTATTTCTGAGGGCAACATATTAAATCCAGGTCTCTCTTTGCAGCCTCCCGACTTCACGATGCACAAACAGCTACACACAACAGCACATGGACTCGTTACAACCACCTGTAAAACACTAAGGGTCTTAAAAATGAATTATCCACGAGCACCTTCTGCCTGCTGATGGGGGGACTCAAGAGGCCAAGGACCGGCCAGGCCACCTGAGTCGCAGGAAGAAACACTCCGGGTAGCGGCTGCCGTCCCCCGTCCTCCTGGAGCGGCCCGGGGGACCCTCTGGATTTGGATGGAAACAGAAATGCAGCAATCAGCCCCAAACCCCAGTTTGTGCTATTAGGATGATTAACCCACGCTCCTAATAACTGTTGTTAAACCTGCTTTAACGGCCGCCCCGCGGAGCCGGGCTGGGAGGGAGGACCGGGCTGCGATCTCCAAGGAAACGGGCATGGAGAGGGGCTCTGGCAGCGCGCAGCGCCGGGYGGGCAAGCAGCACACGCTGCCGGCTTCAATTTAAGGTTAATTATTGTTTATTCTGCAACAGGTGCCCCGGGCCAAGCAGTGTGTGGAGGGACAGGGGTGCCCGGATGGATCTGGGACAAATAGAGAGACCAGGGGACATGCGCACAGACCAAGGGATCTCACAGCAAAAGGGCATCTTTGTCATTTAACACCATTTGGAATAGAGCGATCTTTAGGGAATTAAGCAGGGAAACACACATTGAATTCCACCCCGACAGGGAAAAACCCGGCTGCATGGGGGCAGCCACCCGGGAATGGGATGTGCGGAGAGCCTGGGCACCCGCTCCRGTGCCGGGCAGCCTCCCTGAGCCGGGACCGCGGCTCCGTGTCAGATGCCAGTGTCACCATCCAGACGTTTCCCCCAGCAACATCTGCACCGGAGCCTTCTGGAATAACCGAGCTCCTGTCACCTCCTGTACTGGAGGGAAACACGCRGAATCGCACTGGGATCCTCCTGGAAACCCTTCATCCAAGGCCAGCTGGGAGYTCAGCTTCCCTGCACTTCCACCAAGCCCCAAATCCACCTGTTCTGCCCCCAAATCCCAGGAGGCAACACAGGTTTTTGCACCATCTCCCCATCCCGCAAGGCTTCCCGAGGGCAATCCCTGCAGCTCAGTCCGCCCGCTCCAGACCAGATAACCAGGCACAAAGGTTCRAAAGCTCTTTAAAGCTCCCGGAATTAAGGAACATGCAGGGGTTTCGATAGGTTTTGGAATAAATTGTCCATGAAAGTGTTGGGGAAAAACCTATCTAGGGAAAAAAAAGACTGCTGCAGACGGTGATGGATCTGTGGCCGGGAAGAGGCGGCGAGATCGGGAAGCGCCTGCCTGATTGTGCCATAAGCACCTCTTAAAAGCAAACACAATAGACACGAGCCCGTTTTAAAATGACAGACAATACAATGGGAGATAATATATTTAAAACCCATATCAGTTGTTAACAGACCATAAAAACGCCGGTACATTAATCTATGCTGTCTGTCATAGACTCATGAAGCAGCTGTGTTATTTTATAGTTTCGTTCCTGCGGGCTTCTCTGACACTTCCACAAATACGTCTCAATTTATTTGGATAAGAACAAATAGAAATATTGAATTCTTCCACTGCTCTGGCACTTTTTATCCTTTTTTCTCCCCTACAAAGAGCAGGCGGCCTCCAGTACAAGGAGGGTTTTGTTTTCCAGCAAATCTTTGGGGTCGCTCCCATCGCCTCCCTTTCCTCCACGGGAGCCGTTYGCACGGGGCAGCTCTAGGACTCGCAGGGGATGGTCCTTAGACACCACCAGGGATGCGATGCCCACACTCAATAAAAGCCTTTTTGCACTTTGCCTACAGCTGTCTCATCCCAGCCYAGCATACGCATTATGTAGAAACATATATTAACAAATACAGCTACATAAACATCCCTCTTCTTGCTTTTTTCCACTGAAGTCCAAAGAGGCAGCAGCCCCAATGCACCACCAAGGACCTGCATGTCATTGCTGCACCAGATTGAAGCCAGCCCTACCTCCCCCTTGGCCTCTATAAATTACACACTTAATGGCACCCAGGTGTCCTTTTCCACCCCCCTCTTCCTCTCTTAATTTTTATCTTAATTTGTGCTTGATGCCAAAGGAGGATAAATCCAGCTGTGGGAATACCAGATTTCCAGGATTTTCCATGCATTGCTGGCATGAGTGTTGAGGACAGGTTTGGAGCAGTGCTCTTAGGAAAGGCTGTGATGCTTCCTGAGTCGTTAGCAAAAAGCCATGGCAGGGCTTAATGAAGTGACCCCAGCCCGGTGCCCGGTGCCCGGTGCCCGGGCCGGTGCCACCCCCGAGGACACCGCTCTGCCCGGCTGCATCCCGGCCCCCGGCTCGCAATTGAAAGGTTATTTGGGGCTTTGCCAATTGCTTGGGATGTGCTGATGAGGGAGGAGGATAAATCTTGAGAGACTCAAATTAATAGAGAGGAAATTGATTTTGTAACGTGCAGACTTGCTTCGCCGGGAGGCTCCGCTGCAGAGTCCCCATCCCGCTTGGACGCGGATGTGGGTGCAGGAATCCGCTCTGCTGGATGGCAGCCTCGCGTCCTGCTGTGGGTCTGGCGGGCAGCCATGGGGACACGCAGGGGTCACCCTCCCCAGGCCACCATCCTCCCTATCTCCCAAACACCCAGGCCTCATCCTCCACCTCCTTGGCCTCCACAGGGTCATTCCCACCCCAGAGGGACAGGGAGCCAGGAAAGATGGAAAAAGCTCCTCAGGAACAGGAGCGACTGCGGTGCTGCAGGTGGGACTTTGCATTTGGGTCACCCAGATGTCCCCGGACCGGCTGCAGCTCCGGGGCTCTTTTCCACCCTGGAAGCCAAAAGCGTCACGGAGATTTTACGGCTGCCGCTCTGCAGCTCCCGAGCGGGAACCCTGAGCCAGGTCTCTGTCCTTTCCCTGCCCGCCATGCCAAGGACTTCGGTGCAATAAGCGGCCGAATCCAGCCCATAATTCTTCCCCAGCAGGACAGGACGGAGCCCATGATGTTCCTAACGGAGCAAAGTGCTGATGACGCAGCTGAAAAGCAGCAGAGGAGGCAAGAACGGGGAGCCAAGCTTCCATTCTGGGGTGGAAAAGGGGGATTATGGCCTGGTTTGGGAACACACAAAACTGGCAGCAGTGGAAAGGTCAGCGGCCGGAGCGCTGAAACGCAAACACGCGTCGGCCTGAGCTGCGGATGTGGCAGAAACTTGTAATATTTGCCTGGAAAAACATTCCCGAACAAAGAGGTGAATCCTTGCCCAGAAAGAAAGTGGATGGGCTTCAGCATCTTCTGCTTTCTTGCTACTATTTTCATTTCAAAGCCCATTTTTGCTTTTTTTAAAAAAAAAATACAAAAAAAAAGATCTTCTCAAAAGAAAAAGAGGGAAAAAAAAAGAACTATTTGTGGCTAGAAAAAATATTCTGTCAGAAATGTCCCAGCCACCGCTCCATTTTCTGCCAAGGCGCCGTGCACTTTGCAGGGCTATAAATGACAGCCCGGTAGCAAATCTGGCCAGGGAGACTTTTAGGCTGYGGAAAACCCGACGTCTTCCCCCAGGACTGGAACCTCCCCTGTTTTACACTTTCCTTCCCAGCTATCTTAGCCGTAAAATACACATAGATGCATCGATCGCTTGGGCGATCTGATATATCTCCCTCCAAAAATACAGCTTATCTCAATGTGTGAGCATCCTAATTAAAAATATGTTGAGTGCTGAGTTGCAAATGAATCAATTCCTTCTTAGGAAAAAAAAAAAAAAGTAAGAAAAAAATCCAGCTGAGCTGGAGCAGAACGGACCGGTTAATAATTAATATTTACATTTCTYCCATGTCTGATCAAACGATCTGATCGCATGACAAATGAGGGAATTACTGTACATTCCCATACATCCATTAAGGACGCAGATGGAGYGGATAGCATGGAGACGGGGGACGCAATCCTCTCTGGGACATGGAGTGGGAAGCCTCGATGGGTCCCCATGGGCACCTATGGACCCTGGCTGGCCATATAGACCTCTGTGGATCCCTATGGGCCCCTTGGGTTCTGGGCTTCTGTACATCCCCATGGGAACCCCTATGGGTCCCTATAGGCTCCTATAGACCCCTAAGAGCTTCTTTGTGCTCCTGTGTACCCATAYGGGCCCCTATCAGCTCCTTCAGGCTCTTATGGACCCCATCGGTCACTGTAGACCCTGATGAGCTCTCTTGGACTCCTATGAATCCATGTGGACTCTATGARCTCCTCTGGGGTCCTGCAAACCTATATAGGCCCCTATGAGCTCCTATGGATTCCTATGGGTCCCTAATGGTCTAATCTAACTAAAAAAATCCAGAGTCCCAAAGTAATTTTTAACCAAGACAACCCCCAAATTGTCCAACCAAAAGCCTCAAAGGAGATATTTTGGTTACGTCATGCCTGAGTTTAATCTGCTTTTTCTCCACTGAGACTATATTGAACATGAGTAATATAGCAAGTATCTGCAATATGTTGATAAGGGGAAATACATTGAATGGGAGAATCATGTTGAATACAGGAAGCATATTGAATATTGAATGGGGAAACAAATAACAAGAAATGCACAGAATAGGAGAGGTACCTTGAATAAGGGAAAAATATATTGACTTTGCTAATGCCTTGAATGGGGGAACTGGAATGACTCCTGTTTGGGCAATTGCACAGGGCAAATATATTGGATGTGAGGAGTACTGGTAATGTAGTGATTAGGGTGAATAGGAAATGCAAGGGGTTGCAGGAATACATTGAGAAAGAGGAAAGTATTGAAGGGTTAAATATAGTGATACCAACAGCATTGCCCATGGGAAACACACCAAGTACTGGGAACACCATTCTGGAAATGTGCGGAGTACCAGGAATCTGATCAATGGGGATTTGAGCCTATTGGACACTGTATATTTGGACACTGTAAATTAGATTAGATTCTATATATTAGGGCCCACGGGGCTTCAACCATCGCGAGCGCGGACAGCCTCGCGCTCCTGCAGCCACGTGCGCGGCGCCCGCGGCCCCTTTAAGCGCGGCGGCCCCGCCCCCGGAGCGGCCCCGCCCCC
>NW_020454727.1:629400-649411 GCF_003342845.1 Nothoprocta perdicaria
GCCCCGGGATGTGGCCGCCGCGAGCCGTGGGGCTCCGCGAGCCGCGGGGCTCCGGGTGCACCGGGTGCCCGGGCAGCGCCCTGCGCCGCGCTCTGCCCGCAGCCGCCCCGGTGCGATCCCCGCTGCGCCCCGGTACCCGCCGTGCCGCCCGTCTCCCCCAGCGCGGCCACCTTTCCAGGCAGGACCGGCCTGTTCTGAGCAGCCCCTGGGGCTCCGGCTCTGCGAGCGGATCCCATGTGTGGAGCGGGATGCCGCTGTCAGCGGGAGGCGGCCGGGGGGGCGGTYGGGGGTCTCGTCCCTCCCCACGCGCTGTGAACAGCCCCGAGCGGCTGCTCCCGGCGCCGCGGGAGTCTCCGGTAGTGCCGCGCGCAGAGCTCGGAGCCACGCGGGGYGAAAATCGCGGTGTCGGCAGGCGCATCCCGGCGGGACGCGGCTCCACGCGCAGCCGCTTCCCGGGAGCCGCTGTCGCTGCCGAGTGCAGGCTCTGCCGCCTCCCTGCGCCAGGGCTCCCACGGGAAAGCCGGGTGCTGTTCCAGAGCATCCCGGTGCCTGGCCCCTGCCCGTGGTCAGCCAGGCTGCCATGAGCCAGAATCCTTCCTGCCGGAGCCGTTCCRCCACCCTCCTGGGTGCTGCCCTCATTCCTGGGGCTGGGAATGCRGCATGGAGGTTTCTCGGGATGCATTTGGTGAAGGAGGAGGATGGGAAGGGGGGGCCGCTTCCCTCTTGGCTCCTCTTCTCCCTCCAACCCACCACCACCTTGGCCGGGTGCCCGTGTTCTGGGAGAAGGGTCTGGAGAAGCGCGGAGGGAGATGGGAAGGGAGGGACGTTTGCACCGCGAGGGACGTTTGCACCGCGAGGGACGTTTGCACCGCGAGGGACGTTTGCACCGCGAGGGACGTTTGCACCGCGGCATTTGTCCGGCCCTGACCGCGAGGTAGCGCCCGGAGCGCGGCGGGAACGGGGGAGCGGAGCGCTGGCCCCGGGCGGCCCCGAGGTCCCTGTGCCCGCCCGGGCTCTGCCCGAGGACGCGTCCTTGTCCCCGCAGCAGAGCCACGGGGGGGCCGCGCGGATGTGTCYGTGCGCGGCGCCCGCGGGGCCGTGTCGCCGGTGCGTCCCCCGCTGGGATGTCCCTCCCCAGCGGGGCGCGCACGGCCCGTGCTGGTCCCCTGGGGGGACACGGTGGCYGTGGCTTGGGGAGCCCCTGGGGAAGGGGCGGCCCCGAGGTGGGTCCTCGTGCAGCGGCCGGGTGGAAAAGTACCCGTCCTCCCGCGCGCGCCGGTATTGGAAGCTGCTAATTGCTCCCTGACAGATTGACTTATAAATTAACGACTTTGCTGGCACTCTCCTCCTCCTTCCTGTGCGTGGTACGGGCCCATATTTCAAAGGAGAAGAGTCATAAATACTTTGAGTAATGCAGGAGAAGCTTCCAGCTGACTCGGTGCCACTCGGGAATGCGGAGGGTGCCCGGCGCTTGCAGGGCAGCGCGGGGGCTGCAGGGCTCATCCYGATGGCTGGTGGGGCCAGGATCTTCCTTTGGATCTTGCTGCCCTGGGGCACAGGAGCCGCTGGTCCCCAGGACCCAACGTCCCCGCTCAGCCGCGAGCTGAAGGGATGAGGTGTCTTCCTGGGGGCTCTGTGCTCGCTGGGGCTGCRGGAGGGAGGTTCTCCCTTCTGCTTCATAACAACGTGTACGTGACACCTCTTCTTAAGAGGAGAAGGAACTT
The DNA here is from genome assembly GCF_003342845.1 of Nothoprocta perdicaria. NCBI lineage: Eukaryota > Metazoa > Chordata > Aves > Tinamiformes > Tinamidae > Nothoprocta > Nothoprocta perdicaria. The sequence continues at coordinate 631,125 of NW_020454727.1, forward strand.
TGGGGTTTTGTTTGTTTGTTTTCCATGTGAGATGTGGGTTCTCTTCCATGAAAGCCCCTTATTTCTGTGGCTCGTACCCAGGCTATCGAGGTGAGGGTGAAGGGATGCCCAGGAGGGTGCCCCGCGGCCTGGAGCGACCCGGAGACCTCGCGTGGCCCCCAGCTCCGTGCGGGAGGCACTGGCTCCTGCCTGGCACCTYGAAGCCGCTCCGAGGCTGCGGGCCTGGGGCTGCCGCGGAGCATCCGGCCGCTCCACCGGCGTGAGCCGAGTCCCACCACGCTGCCGGGCTCGCCGTGGAGGGAGTCGCGGTAGTAAACGCACGGTGAGCTGTTTATCCACTTCTCCACGTGGCGCACGAGGCTGCGTGGGCGGCGAGCGGCTCTGATGGATGGGAAGCGCTCCGCGTGGCCTCCGCGGCGCTGGGGTTTATCCCGGCTGCCCGTGAAGGAGTTTTCCTCTGGCCCTGCAGAGCCGGCAAAATCGCAAGGGTGGGATGGGAGGAGAAGGCGCAGCCGGCTCCGTGCTGGCCGTGCCAGCTTGTGCTAAGGAGAGAGGTTATTTAGCTGCATATTTCTTTTTTAGGGGTGGCTAAGTAGTTTAATCCACAGTTTCTGAACTTTGAGCTTTAAATTCCGCTTACGCGGGTCACTAAGAACATGCACATTATTCATTACTCCCTTCYGAAAAAGGAAAATCTGCAATGACTGAAGTTGAATATCGTTGCCTGAACAGAGGGGGAAAACATTCCCAACTCTCCTTCAGATATAATCCTTCCCCTGTGCCCAGCTCTGAACTTCTTTGCTTTCCGACACTACTGCCGAGATCCATAAAGGCAGAATCGGCGCTGTTGGAAAGCCAGGGTTTTGGCCCCAGCCTTGGGCTCCTGCTGGCCTCGGTTTCCCCTCTGCAGCCCTCCCTCGCCACGGGGCTCTCCGATGTTTGCAAAGGGGCCGAGATGCCCAGGCTGGGAGCRGGGCCGGCTCCTGCTCTAGCAGTGTTACGTTTTAAACGTTGTCAGTTGAAGCTTGTGAGCCCCAAAGCAGTAAAATGTGAGGCTGGGTTCCCTCCTGTGCGGGTGTCATGCAACAAGCGGAGACGGTGCCCGCGCTCTGCGCCCGTCCCGCCTCGTTTGCTCTGTAACGCCGTGGTCTCCCAGGCTGGAAATCATCTTGGTTTTGATCTCAGCCGTGAGGGGATCTGGTGTGGGGAGTTTTCCCAAAGCGGGGAGCCTCAAAGCAGGGGAATCTCCTYGAGGAAACCATCTGGCCGTGATCTCGGTGTGGTGCTTGAGGTGGCTCTTACCGCTGCTCCCTTGGCGCTGTTGGTTAAGTGCTTCCTTCTCCGCAGCATCCCTGTAGCAAAGCGGGGCCCTGGTGCCCCTGAGCAGCGGCTCCTTCCTCGCGAGCGCCGCTCGCTGCGGCCCGGCGCTCCTTCTTCCCTCCATTTTGCCTTTGTGGAGCCGGCAGAGCCGGATCGCCGGCTGCGCCTGCGCGCGCAGAGCCCGCGGGACCCGCCGCACCGATGGCCGAAGCGAGCCCAACGGATGCTCCTCGCGCCCGGGGAGGCTTCTCCTGCTGCTCCTCTCCTCCGGTTCCCCCGCGCCGCCGCTTCGCCCTCAGCTCCTTCCCTCCATCCGCCGCTGACGGCGGAAGCCGAAGCGCTGCCGCTCGCGGTCCCTTGGGCTTCCCCGCGGCGCGCGCCGGGAAGCGGCAGGTATCCCCGCTCCGCGCGGCAAACCTCCCGCCGGCTCCTTCCCTCCCAGTCGCCATCTTATTTTTCTTAAACGTTTATGTGTAACCGTACGCTAACCTATAAAAATTAGTTTAGGATGGCTGCCAAGAAAAGCTCTGCGGTGCCTTGTGGGTAACTCCCTGCGAATTACCATAAAAGCCGTAGTGCCGAGGCCGCGAGGATGCCGCTCGCAACGCTCCGCATTTGAAAGTCAGATGAACGCGCGGTGCCTGCGCGGCCGGGTCGCAGCAGCGGGAGCGCCCGCTGCACCCACTCGCTCGGCTTTTTGGGATGCTTTTCTGTGTGTTTTGCGGGGTTTGGGCTGGTGGCAGAAATGCAACAGGTAGGGATGGTGCTTGGAGGGAGAGCGCTTCCCGATAGCTTCCTCCCGGGGGAGGCTCGGCTCCTGCTTGCAGCCAGCCGGCAGCAATATTTCACTTAAGGGAAAAGCGGCTCCGTAACCCCTGGCCTCCTCATCCGGCGGCATCCCGCTCCGGCGGCGCCGTGTTGCTGGATGCAGCCGGGCCTGGCCGGCGTCGTGGAGCGCGGCAAGGCCCTTACAATGGGCCCGTGCACCCCGTGTGTGCTCGGAAATGCAAAATCCACTTCCGAAAGCCAAGGAACGAGGATAAAGCAGCCTGGAATGGCCTCGTGCACTGCGCCTTGCTGCGGAGCAGAAAGCCGAGGGCCGGGCCCCGCTCCCGCGGCGCCGCTGTGTTCCGGAGTGATGGATCATTCCATTAAACCATCCCAAAATACAATATTAATCGCAACATTGGTCTCCTGCCTTCATTAGAGCTTCCCAATAAGAGTCACTAACGGGTGCTCCGTCTTGCTGCCCGGGATGATGAATCCAGCCCTGGATTGCCTCCGTTTCAAAACTCTCCGCTCAGAGCCGTGCAGAGGACGACGGGCAGCGGGAGCCCCCGGCTGCCTCCTCGCTCCGCGTGCCGAGGCCGGGCACGTCCCTGAGCGAGGGACGGGATCGCCGGGATGGGAGGACGGCCGCGAGGAGTGCGGAGGGACGAGAGCGCGGGGCCKCCTCTCCCCTGTGCCCTTGTGCAAGAGGTGGCCGGTGTGGCCTGCGGGGGCTCCTGTTTTGCTCTTAAAAGAGGAAAAATTGGAGCCAGGCTGCAGCTTGGTTGTGTTTCTGGTAACCTGATCCCCCAGCCTGGGGCTCTGTTCTTGCCGTACCCTTGACTTTTCCCGACCCCTTGGAGCGTCCCTCGGTGGTGCCTCCGTCTGCTGTCCCCGTCCCGCTCCACGGAGCGGCTCTGTGGTCGCCCTGCGCCCTTGCAGCGGATGGAATTGGGTAAAACGCAAGGACACCCGTGTCACAGGGAGCAGGCAGAGAGCAGCGCTGGTGCCTGCGGGAAGCCGACGGGATGGAGGCGGCAGCAGGAAYGCCGGGAACAGCCTGTTCGGGAAGTGGGAGCCAGCAGGGAGGGATGCGCAGCTCCGCTCAGTGCCAGGCGCCCTTCCCGCTGCCCTGGCTCCCCCGGCTGCCGCATCCGCCTCCTCCCGGGAAGCCGTGGGGAAGTGCTGGCCGGGGGAATGGGGCTTCCCGGCGGCGTTCCCTGTGCCTGTGGCTGGAGCGCTTCTGCACGGCAGCTTGGGTGCTCATGACACTGCTTCGGCAAGCTGGCCCTGGGGAGCTCAAGGCATTGAACCCTGCTCCGGGGCTGCCGCGGGGGTTCTCAGCATCCCCATGGGATGCCGAGGGGCTCTTCGCTCCCTGGAGCAAACTCGGGATGCAGCGGTGCTGGAGCGTTGCGCCTGCCGCTCTCCTGCTCCCTCTGAGCCACTGCTGTGGCTGCTCTTCTAGGCCGCGCGTTTCCGTGGCCTGCTGGCCCCCAGCAGGGAATTTTGTCAGAAATGCTCAGCAGATCCGTTTCTGTCCGTGTARGTGTCTCAGTAGCTCATGGCTTTGGGATCCTGTGGGATCTGCCAGCTCCCAGCCCCTCCTTGCCTGGGTGTTGCAGGATCCTGACGCCTCAGTAAGATGCGTTAAGAGAGGAGAAACAGGTTGCAGGACTGATCCTGGTCCCCGGGGAGCATGCGCCCATTCTCCCCGTCGCTGCAGCTCCTGGGAGCTCCACATTGCCTGCATGGGCCCATTCAGCAGAAACGTGGTGCCAGCATGGTGGAGAAAACCCTTTTCCGGCTTTTTCCACCCTTGATGTGTGAGCGGGAAGCTTGGAGCTGCCCTGTGTGCGTGGAGGGAGAGGCCGAAGTCGCCCTCTCACGCAGGAGGTGCCCGGGAGCTGGCGCCCGCGACTGTGTCCTGCCGGGATTCGAGGACTCGATGCATCCTGCTGTTTAAAAATAAATAGCTGGTTATTCTGGGCCGGCGAGGCAAACAAATCACCGGGGCAGCGTTTTCTTCAATCATCCTGCATGCTGCACCAGGGGAAAATTAATAAAGCACCTGCCATGCCTGGGAGCGATTTGTTARAGCCGGCGGTAATGATGGGCAAAATTGAGTTCCCGTTTCCGCCGGGCGCCTTCCCGCGCCGAGGCGCCGCTGTCCCTATGGATCCTGCACATCCCTGCTGCGCGTTCGCTGTGCGCTTGTCCGCGTGCTTGGGCTTCCCGAGGCTTTGCGGGAACCAGCTCCGCRTGCTGAGGTTGGAGGAAGGATTTGGAGGGTTTGAGAGCGTCGTCATTGTTCTTTCCCTCATTTCCTGGGAAATGTGATCCTGCTTTTAGGCTTCGTGCGGGAAAAGCCACGTGAGGGCGGCAGCCAGGCGGGCGCGCGAGGCGCTGCTGCCGTCCCYGCTCCGCGCTCTTCCCAAAGCCCTCGCGTTCCCTCCCCTCGTTGTGCTTTAAATGCACTGGAGGTTACCAAATGGAATCAACACCGCGAAGCTTCTCCTAATTAAATGCGGAAGGAGAGAAGGAAAACAACCTGGAACGGATCCTCTGCGGGAAGCTAATAGCCTCCATGCCTCCTCATCTTAATGGTTTTCATAATTTCACCGAATGCAGAGATAAGGGGGCTGAGGAACCTTTTTGGAGCTACCTTTAGGGCTTCGTGTGGCTTAAAGGGAGCAATCAGTGCGCTCGGAGAGGGCAACAAGAGTGCCCGGAGCCCGAAGCTTCATCCCTTGGCTTTTTCCAGAGCCTCGGAAGCTGCCGTGCGGCCCGGCCAAGCACTGACCCGGGGAGCGGGCGGCGCTCCGGCGCTTCCCGCGCGGAGCCCCGGCAGCCGCAAAGCCGGGATCATCTGCCTTAAGCGGGTCGCGCCGAGGCGGGATCAGCGAAGCCACCTCGCAGATTCCCTGCATTACGGAGCAGATTGAGGGACTTAGAGAGCAAATTTAATAAATATCATTTCGATATTACTCCGTGGGAGCAGGGGGGGAAAGAGGCCTTGGATGTGCTTAGGAGAGGCCGCTGAAGCGGGACGTGGAGCACGGGGACGTGCACTGAGCCTGTCAGTTCTCTGCAGCAACCCGCGTGCAAGCGAGCGTCGAGCGCAGGCCTGGGCAGAGCAGAGCGATTGCGCCGCAACCCCCTCCCAGATGTTCTTTGCAGGCCGGTGCTGGTGAGCAGGGATTTGGCTGCCTCCGCCGTGCCCCCTCCTGGGGCGCTCCCGGTGGATCCGGAGCAGGATGGGCAGCGCTGGCAGCCAGCGCGCAGGGAAAGCGCCGGGTTTGTCTTTGTCCCCGGCGGGACCCCCTGCCTGTTGGAAAAACACTTGGTTTAGCAGAAATGTGTGACCTCTTGCTAACCCCCTTCCCTCTGCGCTCTCATTCTGCAAGACATTAAAAAAAAAAATGAGGGAGAAATCAGGAGAAAAAAAAAAAAAAAAAGCCCACGCTGGGGCCAATCCAAGGAGGGCGAGAGCTGGGGACCGTATGATTAAAATGCTAAAAATGAGCGTGCTGCAAAGGGACACAATTGGGTATTTAAAGCGCCGGATGAAAAGAGCGTGTGTTTGCGGGCTGGCGGCGCGCTGGTCTCCCGGAGCCCCTGGAAAATCCGCGGTGGAGCCGGCGGCGGGAGCACCCGGCCCCGCGGCAGGTGCCAGTGCCGCGCGGTGGCTCCAGCGCCACGGGGCCCCTCGGCTCCGGGTCAATCACCGCGAGGCCATCGGGGCTGATTCGGGTGCTTGTGGCCTCGCTGAGGGCAATGAGGCTTTGCAGGGTTTCCGAGGCCTCTCTTCTGTTCCTTTCTTTGGGGGAATGTGGATTTTTGAGCGTGGTTTTGCTCCGTCCCGGGCCGCAGCTGGGAGGGCTTTTTGCGGGACTGGAGGCATCGCCGTGCGGGTTTCCTGCGCGTGCAGCGCCATCGGCGCGGGTGCAAAACGCCCCTAAAACGTCTCCCAGGGCAAGCGCGGGCTGCCAGGCTCGGCTCAGCTCCAGCGCGCGGAAACGGAGGAATCAGCCGCTTAACGGGAAAATCCAGCCTCTCCGAGCGTTAACCACGCGGCGGCTCCGCAGCACAGCCCCAGCGCCGGGGGTTTTAAACCCAATTGGGAATTGTGGGTTTTGATTTTTTTTTTCCCTTTTCTTTTTTTGTTATTTTTTTTTCCTCCCCCCTTCCGCGCYGTATCCATTGGCTGCCAGCCTCTCCGGAGGGGAAGTTTCACCCCGCCTCCCGCGCTCTCGGATGTCAGGTTGGCAAGAAAAATCCCATCTGTTTTCAATCTGCATCCCGGCTCCCATGCGCGCGCTTCTCCTCCCCGCGCTGCCCTGCTCCCAGCCCCCCGCTGCCCTGGTGCTTCATTTCATTTATCTCTTTATTTACTTATTTCCCTAAAAAAGCGCGTGGCCTCCTTTGTCCCCCGGGAGCTGCCCCCTTCCCCTGCACCCTTGCCAGGAGCCTCCCAGTCCCTCTCCGTGTGGAATTCCCGACGGAACGCGAGTTTTCAACTCTTGAGCTTTCAAAAAAAAGAGCTTAAAAATATATATTTTTTCTTTATATACGCCTGTATGCACGCTATGGGAAAACAGCGAGGAATTTTCTTGCTGCTGTCGAGTTTCCCGGCGGTCGTGGGGGCTCTTGCCTTTTGCCTGGGATGGCTTTGGGGGGGCTCCGGGACCGTGTTTGGGGATGCCCAAGCCCAGGCCCCCGTTTGGGCTCTAGGGCCGCGGTTGGAGAGGGGGGACAGCCTGGGGGGCAGCCTTGGGGACGGCTTCCCCAAGGGCATCCCCAAGGCTGCCCCCCAGGCTGTCCCCCAAGCCTTAGGGCCAGGCCTGGGGGAGAACAGGCCCAGACTCGGGGGGCTTTGCACCCCGTTTGAGGGGGGCCGACCCCCGGGCCAGGCATGGGGATGTCCAAGCACCCCCTCGGGTTAGGGGACACCCTCGGAGCCGCCATGTGGGGCCCTCGGAGCCGCCATGTGGGGCCCTCGGAGCCGCCATGTGGGGCCCCTGAGGCCGCTCGGGGGGGGCCCCTGAGGCCGGCTCGGGGTGGACGCTGCTGCGGCCCAGCCCTCGGCCGAGGCCCTCGGAGGCCTCTCCCGCCGCCGCCGCGGCTCGGCCGCCCCCGGGCCGGGCCTCCCGGCCCCTCGGCTCGGTGCCCCCGGCAGGCCCCGGCTCCGCCCCGGCTCCTCCCCGCTCCGCCGCCGCCAGCCGGGGGGCGCCGCGGACGGGACGGCAGCGCCGCCACCCCCGGCCCCCCACGCCGGTAAGATGCTTCCCACCACCCCCCCTTTATTTTTCCTATAAAACTCGGGAAAATGGGCACGGGGRCGCCTCTCCCCGCGGCGGGAAGCGGCCGCCTGCGCCCCCGGGGCGACATCGCGGGGAGGGGGCGCCGCGCGTGGAGAACCGGGCGCTTTTACACTCCATCGGCCCGGCTTTTCTTATTATTTTGCCTCTTTGTGTGCTTTTTGTATTTATTTTGCCCTTTTTTTTGCTGTTTTTGCTTTGGCAAAACGAGACAAAAGTGGCAGCGATGCCYGGCACCCCCCACCCCGGTTTGCACTTTCGGCGCCGTTCTTGTTTTTCYCCTCATCGGTTTGGAGGGAGCGCCTTGGATTTTCTTAATTTATTTAATTTCTTGCCGTTTTCCCTTAAGGATGAGTAGGCGGCGATGCCGCCCAGGCCGTCATTCCTGCGCTTTGGGTAACGCACAAAATTTTCACGCGTGGTGAATGTTGCTCCAGTGCTGCGCTTGCTGGCCGGGTTAAAATATAACTTGTTTTTATTTTTTTTTTCCCCGTTTTCTTGTACTGTTGCCCGGTGCACTGTGTGCTCTGCCCTCCTGCTGCTGCGGAAAAGTCCTCCTTAAAGCTTGTGAGATGAATGGGTCTAAAATAAGTAATTTCAGGAACATGAGAGGGGAAAAAATGCTCCATTTTCTTATGGGAGCTGCAGCTTGCATGAGAAATGGCCGTATTTCTGGGTAGTTTTTTCTCATTTAGTTTTGTTTTGCGTTGCGGCTCTAACTTTGGGTTGACTTGAGGCGGTTCAGTGTGTGTTTTAAGTTGCACTTAAATGGATAATGTTGGTTGGCAGAGCTCGCTCCTGCTGGAAACAGCAGAGGGGATGGAAACATGGATCGTTACTCTCTCCAAAAAGCAGTTTCAAACGTTGACGTTGCGGTTCCTCTCCAAAGGAAAAACAAAAAAGGAGACGTGTCCAGCCTGGTTTTTATGAAGCTCTGTCTATGGATACTTGGATGCTTTTGCATCCCTTTCCTGAAAACGGYGCCTAGCAGAGGAGAAACTGCAAACTAACGGTGCTGGCATCGTGGTTTTATTTAATTTAATTAAACTGAAGAGGGGAAGAAACCCTATATTTGAGCTAATCCACTTATTTAAAACAAAACAAAACTTTTTAACTGTTTCTTGGCAGTCTGTTCTCTGTGCTGCCCTGCGGGGCTGGGTCTCGTGGCGGAGGGAGGCTCGAGGAGATGGGGAGGCTGGTGGTGGGACACAACCTGCGCCCAGGAATGGGGCCTCTCCATCCCTGGGTGGACACGGAGACAAGGCCTGACCTGGGGAGGGATTTGCATAGTTGAGTGAGGTGCAGGTCCCAGAATGAGCCCCCCAAGGTCCCGCAGATGGAGTGGGAGTTTGGTGCTAGCGAGGAAATTCCCGCAGAGGTGACAATTGCAATGATTATATGAGGAACCCCCTCGGTTCCCTGCAGAGCTGGAAAAGCAGGATACGGTGTTTTACGATGTTTCCTAACCTGGATCGCAGCGAGCGTTTCAAACACCCCCTCTTCCCTCCCTGGCGAGTCTGGCCTGTAGGTACAAATTCTTCTGCAGTGCAGCTATTTCACGAGATTTAATCTCGGAGGAGTGTGCCAGGAAAGCAGCCCTGGGGGAACGGCGAGCGGCTGGTGTCCGTGCCCGGCCGAGGGGCGCTGCGTAACCCCTCCGGAAAGCGCGCTGGGGCCTCGGCGATACACCCCGATGTGGCGCGAGCCGACCCTTTCGGCCCATAAAAGAGACCAGGCACAAAAAGTCTGGAGGGTTTTGCAGAGGCTGCCGCAGCCGCTCGGCTCCGCGGCCGGGAATAGAAGCGGTATCTCCGACTTGGGCTCGAGCATCCTTATCTGCTGGCTGCGTTGGTGTCAGCCGCCCGCGGCGCTGAGGAGGCGGCTGCGGCTGCGCGAGCCGGGGCCAGGGTCCTGTTTTGGGGCACTGCTGCAGGAGATGTGCACCARGGCTGCGCTGGAGCCGTCGCTTCCCTTCGTGCGGGGCAGACGCTGCAGCCGCCGCCGTCCTGGGTGCTTTGGATGGTTCCCATGGAGGCCAAAGGCTCCCCATCCCGCTGCCGCTTTCCCCGTGTCGGCTCCGGCTCTGTGGCTGGGGGAGGTTTTGCAGCCCGSCTATTCTTGATCCCCATCCCTTGGCAGAGATGCTGTCAGGTCCTGTGGTGGGGAGGCGAATCTCCACACACGTGAACTGGTTTCATGCTGCGTTTGTGGGTGTGAAGAACAGACGAGGGAGGCGAGGGCCTGTGGAAGGTGTGAGACGTCCTGCTTGGGCAAACGCTGGCGCTGGGAGAACCTCCTCAGGAGCTTCCCTCAAGCAGTGGCTGCTCCTCGAGAGCAGTTTGGTGGGAGCAAAACGGGAAACCTCCCAACCGGAGAAGCTCTTGGGAGACGCCGGGGCTGCTGGTAGGGCTGGAGCTCTGTCGCACGGCACCATTGCAGCCCCTTCCTCCCTTGTTCCGTGCGTGCTGTGCCGTTTCCATGGTAACTGAGACCTTGATTTCGCCCGAGCCGGGGTGCACTTGGGCGAGCCTGGGTTTTGGGTACCTCGTGCCTTAACTTTCTATTAACTTGTTCATGTGCCTGTGAGCGCCTGCGCRGATGGCGCCGCGCTCCAGGTGTGAAACGCGTTGCAAAAATTCCACGTTAAAAACCTGTTCCGGATTGCTCCCTGCGAGGGGGCCGCGGAGAGCGCGGCTCGGCATCGCCGGCGAGTTGCAGGATGACTCAACGTGGGATTCTGACGTGCGCTCTGGTGCGCTAAGGCAGGAAGGCACCGCTGCAGCTCAGGGAATTGAGGCCAGCCCCCTGTTTATGGTAATTCCCAAATAGTACATTTGGGCGTAATGCCTCCTTTTAGAGTTGATTCTCTCTTGCAAACAGATTTTCCGATAATGGCACCTGCGCCATTCAGACGGGATCATTATTGTAATAGCAGCGAGTATTGTTGCGGCATCRCTGTGTGGAATTTATGTGGCATCGTTAGAATGACAGAAGTAATGCCATAAATAAGAGGCCGCTGCCGCAGCAGCACGAACCCCCCGTGAAGGAGAGAAAAGAGAGCTGGGGCTGGGGGCGCGGGGCAGGTAACGGGCTGCGGGAAGCGGCTTTGCCGGGACTGGGCGCTACGGGACGTGCCCAAGGGGTGGCGCGGCGACCGGCACCTCACAGCTCCCCTTTCCATGCTGGAAAATGGGGGGAAATTTGGGAAATGAAGCTGGGGATGAGGGCTCGGTGGCTGCACTCGGCCAAGGAGCCTGTCCTGGCGCTGGGAGACCCACAAAGGAAGAAGAACGGGAGGCGGCGGGCGCCAGGCCGCCGTGTTTGCGGAGGGCTGGCGGATTTGGCGCAGGGTTTAACCCCCCCTCCTCAAATCCCCTTCTCTTTCTGTGAGCAAATCCGCGGCGCTGGGTGCGCCGCCTGAAAGGCCGTTCTCGCGAGCGGCTTTAGCGAGCGCGGATAATCCAGATGGCTAATCTGGAGCGCGCTCGGGCCAGCGAAATCCTCCGGCAGGCGGCGAGGAGGATGCCGGGAAGCGGGTTTGCAGCAGGCGCATTTAAACAAAGTCGCCGCTAATGCCGCTCCAGCCGGGCGGCCCTGGCGCAGATGTCTTGCTCAGGGATGGATATTTTTTTATTTCCAACCCCCCTTGGTAAAAATCCCTTTTATTTATCGTCGCTGCCTGCTGGTTTGTGCCCTGCCCCGGGGCGGCCGAGGGGCCCAGGTCCCCTCACCGGGCTCGACGGCGCCCTGTGTTCTGCTGCCAGGACCAAGGACACACGGGTGGCTGCTTTGTGGTGGTGGGCGCCGCTTTTGTGCATGGACGTGGGCCGGGGCCTGGGTCAGCGCGGCCGGGGGCTGCRGGAAGGGCCRCGTKGGGTTGCGGTGCAAGCTGGAGGAAGGGAGAGAGGTTGGGCATTAGGGGAGACTGTTCCTGCAAGCTGCAAAGCACCAGTGGGAGGACCTGGACAAGGGAGCAGGGARGAAAATAAAACACAGGGTCTTTGCACTTTCTTCCTTTGCTTGCTTGCTGAGACACAGGAATGCGTGTTTGGAGCAAGGGAGCGGGAAGAAGGTCCGCAGCAAATCTGGGCTTTGGCCCCCGTGGCCCCAGGGAGCGGCCCCGTGCCTGGCGCCAGGGTCGCTCCGCTCCTTCCCCGCTGCTTCCTGCAGATCCAATAACCTCCTCCTCTCCCCGGAGATCAACTGAAATTAAAACTTTATCCTTTACTTAAGGAAGCGAGCGGCGGCCCCCCCGGGGCTGTCACAGGATCTGGGTAGTTTCCCTGACCCATCCGACTGCTCCTCACGCACCAGATGTGCTGCGTTGGAGAGGGGGGATCCAAACATCTGCCCTGATCTCCTGCAGGGAAGGAAAATCCAGAAGAAAATCCCGATTTGTTTATTTATTTTTTCCAAGGCCTTTCCCCAAGGGTGGATGTTATAACATGGTCGTTCCCTGGAGAGGGGAAACTGCTGGTGTTGTTGGCAGTGGGACWACAAGTTGAGCATCTGGGGACTCCAAGGTGGGGACTCGGAGGAGCAGCCTCAGCCAAGCGCAGTCCGTGCGGATCAGATCCGTGTAGAACCGCAACCGTTCCCTGCCCTGCCGAGTGGGAGCCGTTGGGAGGCAGAGCGCTCCGTGTCGCCAGCGGGTCCCATGTCACCACCCTGTGCACGGCTGGCACAGCAGGAATTTGTAGTCCCACTTCCCACTGGCATCGCGTGGCGGGAGGAAGCGGCAGGAGCTGGTGCAGGGCGGCAGGAGGCGGCTCCAACGTCGTGCCYAGTGCTCTGGCAGCTCCGCGTGGCTCTTCGGCTGGCTCGGAGCCGCGCGCGCTCTCCGCGAGGCTCCATAGGGAGGATGAGTGACGTGGTGCAAGTGGCTTTGGGTTTTACACCAAGCCTAAGCCGCGCGGTGGATTGGAGGTTGTTCAGCAAGTTTCAGCAGACAACGTGACCCTTGGGAAAACGTCTGGGCTGCAGTGGGAGAGGGTGGCAGAGCAGAGAGCAAGGACAGGGCGGACCCGCTGCGGGGACCCCTTTTTCCTTTGTGTCGGTAGCAAAGCGCTTGGCTTGAAGCTTTTTCTTTTCTCTTTCCCGGTCGGCAGCACCCAGGCTTGGGCCGAGCTCCTGCAATATCTCTGTAAACGGGACTTTTGGCCCTGAAAAGCCAAACCGCACCGGGGATTTGAGAGAAARATGCGAGCGTGGCGGCTCTTCGCCCGCTACGGAGAGCACTCTCGTAGGCAGCCAAATAAAAGTCTGGATTCAGGGTGGTTTTCTGCAGTGTGCTCAGGTTTATGGAGCATTTAACAAACTTTTTTAGTGCATGGTCATTTATAGTGGTGGCAAACAGCCACGTGCTGCATCCAAGTCTCCCTTCGCCTAATGTCCTCAGGCCATCCCGGGTGACTTCTCCATGCATATCCYGGGTGRCTTCCTCCAGAGCAGACCCTCTAGYGAGCAGGCCGCCAGTGCTGACTTAGGGCCTACGCTCACAGAAGAGAGGCTGGATTTATTTTTATTTATTCATTTTTAATGGCGACTAAGCGCAGCGCCCTTCCCGTTGTTACCCTTGTGCTCTTCCCTGCTGGACTGCAGGAGTGGAGTGGGAATGTGAAGCGTTTCTGTGGAATGCGAGGAAAGCTTTGCCGTGGTCTCTKCTCCCTTGGGAATGGTTTTTCTGTAAGGCGGGAGCTGTGCGGTGCTCCCGGCAGCTGCGGCCCATCCAGCCGGAGCCCATTGCCGGGAGTTGGGATCTGCTGTGGGCCGGAGCGCCCCAATCCGGGGAGCTTCAGACAGYGCCGTGAGGACCACAGGGGAGAGGGGAGGGCAGGGACCGGACTGGGAATGAACCCCTGAATGCAGCCGCCGACGGCAGGAAGGGCTTGACGTGCTGCAGCTTCTCCTTGGCTTAGTCACCGTGTTTGTAGCCGTAGCTCTGATAACGCGCGYCCATACGATGCATATAGGCAGAGCTGTGCGTGCCCCCGCGGCACGTTCGTAGCAAGGGGTTTGTGTAGCATGTTCTAGGGAATGAAACCAGAGCTGTGCCAGGGCCTCCCGCAGCCTCCTTTGTGGCATCCTGCTGGGGAGTGGGAAGGCCCCTCTGCTGCGGGAACTGGGAATGGTCGGCATGACYGAGCTGGGCCTGTGGGTCTGGGACGTGACTGCACACTCTGCCCTTCGGACATCGGCTCCTTCCGAACTGCTGTGGGCCAGCAGAACGACCTAAAACCTCCATCGACGTCGGCGCGTTGACGGCGTTGGCCGTGGCTGCCGGTTTGGTGGCTGGCCACGGCGCCAGCAGATCCGCACGGGAACGGCCGTTACGTCATTAATTTCCGTTATTAATAAGCAGCGCAACGTGCGGCGACGGGCACGGGAATCCCGTGCAGCCCTTGTGAYGACCGGCCCTCCTCACGGCCCGCCCGAGCGCTGTGCGATTGCCGAGCRCCTTTGCCGGCCTGCTGGCATCAGAGCTCTGCGGGATAATCGATCCCAAGGATGGAATCACAGCTGCCGCGTAAGCATTAAGATAATAGTGTTATTASGGAGTAATTATACTGCGAGATATGGAATTAACAGCGGTGATTCGGCCTGTGATGCTGAGCGGCACAAGGAGGGAAGGTGCAGAGGATGGGGGAGAAACCTAATAAACGGTGTCCTGTCGAGAGCCCCGCGCGGCCAGGGCTGGGCCTGGGAGGGACTGAAAGGAGAGCTCATTAATAAACCATTTCCCAGGGCGTGATTAGGAACCGTGGCCCTGTGGCTGTGCATGCCGGGGTGGGAGCCGCTCCGCGCCGATAACCGGGGACAAGGGGAGCCGGCGCTGCGCCCTCGCGGCCGGGACCGGCCTCGTTCCTGCAAAAATAAAGAAAACGAAAGGGCTGAAGCTTTGTGTTGCAAAGCTCCAATAACTGCTGCAACTGGAGCCTCTCTGTCGATGCCTCCAGCTGATGCTGCAGTTTTCTTTTGCTGTCCTTTCTGAGCTGGTTGTTTTGAGGGTAGACCTCCGATTTTCTGCCCTTTCTTTTTTTTCAAGGGAACCACATTTTGGGKTTTTTTTTTCTCTTTTCCTTTCTCCACCTGGGCTTTACCCACAAAYGCGTTGGATTCCTCTCCTGCAAAGGGGTCGGTGTTGCTGGGCATTCCCGGCAGCTTGTTCCCTCCGGGATGCGTCCCCAAGCCCRGGTTGGGTCCTTGCGTTCTCAGCCGGTCTCTGCTTGGCTCAAGGGGGATCGCGGCCTCCAGAGCTGCTCCTAAGAGCAGACCAAAGGATGGGCCTTTGGGTGCTCAGTTGGGGTTTGACCTGCAGGAGGGACCCTTGGGTGCCGCGCAGGGGGTGAGGAGCTGTTTCCCAGAGCCCGTGGACCCTCTGCTCCCATTAACAGGGTGGTCTCCGGGGAGAGGAGCCCGGGACGGGCGCGGAGGCCGCGGGGMGGGGGTCGCGGCGCGGCGCTTCGGCCCGGAGCAGCCCGGGTGGCTGCAGGGACGGGACCGCCGCGTGTGCCCGTGTTGGAGGAGTCCCCCGCACGGCTCTGTGCGCTGCTTAAATCATTATTTCTGCTTAATTATTTATTTCTGCCAGGGGCTTTGGTAGGTGCTCGAGCAACGCGCCGTGTTTACCTCGCTTTCTGATCTCAAAAGTGCTCGTAAATACACAACAGGAGCRTTAACAATGAAACTATTTGGGGGATTATTAAGCTATTATAATAATACTGAAAGAAAATCTGCCTGGCATTATGTTCTTTGTGCTAGATCTTTAAATGGATGCGTCTCCTATCGCAGCTCCTTTAGGAATCTCAGGGCTCCTGACGTCGTGGGGCTGGTTCAGGAGGTGCCCGGTGGCCCGGGGGAGGCTGCTGGTCTCCCGTCTCCTCCTCCTCGGCGCCCGTGTTGTCACACAGAGGTTCCATGAGCTGTCCCCGCCGGGTCCCCGGGGATCCTGCGGCTGCGTGGGGAGGGGGACGGTGGCAGAGCTTCCCGTGGGAATGCCAGTGCCCGCCGCGGCTGGAGCGCCCGCTTGTCCCCCTTGGGCCTGGCGGGACTCGTTCCAAGGTCAAGGTGATCGTGAAAGGCTTTAAATCCCCCAACCTTCCCGCCTCATTCCCGCAGGGCTTCCCCCACCCTTCAGCAGGATGAGGGATGGAAGACGTTCCATASGGCTTCCCATGCCCTCGGGATCCCAGAGCACCTCTGTTTGGGCCGGGGTGGATCCCGCATGGCGGGGATGTCGGTGCCAGCGGCCTCCAACTGCCGCCCCAGCGCTGCCCCTGCCTGTCCCGCGAAGCCCCTAAGCCCCGATAGAAGGTTATTTACTTGCAAAAGGCAGTTTGTGAAGATCTGTCTGGGGGCTGCTGTCAGCATTTCCCTGGGATTTGTTCCCTGCATATTTACAGTTTGTGGCATGATGTGCGGTGCCTCCTTCGCGTCCTGATGCGAGGCTGGCTCGTTCCGCGGACGACACGATCTCTCCCTGCTCCCTGGCTGGGCAAACTGCTTGTGATGGGGGCCCGGGGCTCTCCTTGCTGCGCGTTTAGTTGTGTGCCCAGGGAGTGGAAATAGTAGGAAAGGCTCATGTGAAAACGGGGAAGATTGYGGCAGATGGTTTGGGGCAGCAGCAGCGGGCTGCGCTGCCTTGCACGGCTCCTGCTGCACAATGAGGAGTGACTGGTGCGCCCTGCGTTTCTGCCCGCTCGTCATCCGCCCCAAATGAAAGCTGCTCTCGGGGCTGCACGTGCTCCGGGCGAGACGGGCCCTCCCGGCAGGTCTGCGCCGAGCAGCTCCTGGGATCAACATCTGACCCATCCCGCGCGGGAGCCGCGGAGCAGCCCGCACCGTGTCCCGGGCAGGCACGTCCGCCCCGGCTGCTGCTCCGGCCTCTTTGCTCCTCGCGGAGTCGCCTGGTGCGTGGAGGAAGGCGCTGCAGATATTCTACAAAAAACCAAAATCAAATAGGAGAAYTGTTGATGCAGCCCTTTGAAAATGGTTCAAAGGGGCCCTGTCAGGGAGAGCCCTATTTATGTTTTTTTGTTCCTCCTCCCTCTTTTTTTCTGTTGATACAATCTTGGAAGTGGGAGGATTTACAAAAACACACGTGTTTTTCAGCGTCATCTTCAGATACCTTCTTTCCCCTCTTGTAAATATTGTGTATGAGGCSAGATTGAAGAATGCAGAAAGCCACCACAGGAGCGTCCTCATCAGCCTCCTTGATAATCCCTTCAGAGCCTGAGATCCACAGCTGTTGTTGGGTGCATCCTAAATGTAGCCCCTGGCTTTCCCACCAGGAAAGCTGYCCTTGTGGCTTGGAGCAGTCCAGTCCGCGGAGCCAGGGTGCTCGAGGCTGCAAGGTCTCCCAAGGAGCCACCTCCCGACTCACCAACCTCTTCGGAAAAGGCACCCTGAGGATCCTGCCTCCCGGAGCTGCAGTCCTGCTTGCGGGGAAGCACCGCAGCCTCCGACCAGGAAGGATTATTCCAGCATATTCACAGAACCCCCGGATGGTTGAGCTTGGAAGGGACCCCTAGAGATCATCTAGTCCAACCCGCTGCTCCAGCAGGGACACCCAGAGCACAGGGTGCTCAGGATGTGGCACAGGGTGGCATCCAGGTGGGTTTTGAAGACCTCCAGAGCAGGAGCCTCCACAGCCTCCTGGGCAGCCTGTGCCAGGGCTCTGGCCTCTGGAAGAGGAAGGAGGGAAGGAAGGGAGGGAGGAAGGAAGGTAGGTAGGTAGGTAGGTTGTTTCTTCCTCACATGGAGATGGAACTGCCTGGGTTTTAACTTGCACCCACTGCCCCATGTCCTSTCACTGGCCACCATCAAGAAGGGTTTGGCCCCTTATTCCCTACATCCTCCCCTGGGGTTTTCATGCGYGTTGAGCAGATCCCCCATCAATCTTCCCTTCTCCTGGCTGAACAGGCCCCGCTCGCTCGGTCTCTCCTCGTGGAATAGATGTTTGAGTCCCTTGATCTCCCTTGTGGCCCTGCGCTGGACCCTCTCGGAGTTCCCTGTCCCTCTTGTCCTGCCACATTTGGGACACCTCAAGGAAGTGGGAAGAGGGAGGAGCATCTTCCATTGCACCGCTCAGCAGCTCCCGGCTCCGCGTCCCGCCGGTGCTGGTGCCGGTGCCAGGAGGTGCTTGCGTGGAGGCTGCCAGCACCTTTCCCTTCATTTCTGTGGCTTTGAGAGGCCGCGCGCTCGGGCGCGGATCCCTGCCCTAGCCCTGGGAGCGATGGAAAGCGGCGCTCGCCGTCCTGTTGGAACTTGCTGCCTCGCGAGTTAAAAGGTTGTTTGGACCCTTCAGGATATTAAAAAAGAAATGTTTTCTTCACCTTCCCTCCCTCCGTTTTACGAGAGGGCAGAGCCAAGGGCTTTGTGCTCGGCAGCGGGAGCGGCATCCCAGCAAGCCGGGGCGCGTGCCGCTCCCCAGGGCTCTTCCCGCTTGGATTTATTCCCTTCTCTGTTTAGGTTTTGCCGCGGGCCCCGTCCCGTCCCGCGCTGCCCCCGCAGCGCGTGCGGGGCCGCCCTGCCCGGCTCCCGGCGCGAGGGGAAGGCGAGCGCGGCCCGGCCTCTCCGCTCCTTCTGGTGCTCTTTATCCCTGTGTTTAAGGACGGGGCGCGTGGGTCCCCGCGGGATGGGGACCTTCCTCCAAACACCGACAGCAAGGGCGATTCCTATTTATTTATACATCTCTTCATTCCCCCCTTTCCCTCCTCCTCGCGACTCTCCTTTTAAATCCAAGGAGCRGAGCCGCCAGCTCTGTTTATGGAGCGCAAATAGGAGATAACATAGTGGAAAGCTAATTTTTTCACGCTCGTTGGTGGGAAAGATTGGAATTATGCAAATGGAGGCACGCGCGGGGCCGCGCCGAGGGGC